>NW_015171091.1:0-4917 GCF_001447785.1 Gekko japonicus | reverse complement strand
ACTGGCTTTCGAGCAAGGGAACCTTTACCTTCACTTTATGAGCTTTCATGAGTCGCTGCTCTCTTCTTCAGATACCTGAATCCTTTGTGCTTCACCACACAATGTCTCCCTTACTGCTCAGGGGGAGATTCTCAGCCGTTATTGAGGACGTTTGAATTTCGGCTTGTGTTAACGTCTCTGGGATGGACACCCCCCCCCGAGAGGCCCGCCACCCGCCACCGGCGGATCAAGCCCCGGGGGAACCCCACCCCCAAAGCATGCGACGTGCCCGGCGTCAGCACATCACACGGAAGTGACCCAGTCACGTCAAGCGCATTGGGGGCGGGGCCATGGTCATCCGAGGGAAAACTCTATGGTTTTCCCTCGGATGATTGTGGCCCCGCCCCACCCCCAGCATGCCCAATGTGGTTGCGTCACTTCCGGGTGATGTGGTTGCGGCACGCGTGCGCTTAGTGCACCCGTGCACACTCCAGGACCAGCTCTTTGTTACTGCTGAAGATGGACTAATGCGGTTACCCTTCTTGATCTATGTAACAGTGCTCCCATGCCTTTATTCCGAAAATAAAGGTGTTTTATTTTTTATTCATTTCATTTCAGAGTTGGAAGGGACCACCAGGGTCATCTAGTCCAACTTCCTGTCAGCATAGGAAATACAACGATAATATCCCCGACAAGTAGGTATCCAATCAATACTTGAAAACCTCCAACAATGAAGAATGTACCACCTCATGAGGGAGACAAATCCAGTGTTGAACACCTCATGGTCAAAAAGTTCTTCCTCAAATTTAGTTTACTCTAAAACTTCCAATGATGAAGATTCCACCATCTCACAGGGGAGACTGCTCCGGTGTCAAACATATCTCACCACCAGGAAGTTCTTCCTCAAATTTAGTCAAGGCCTCCTTTGTTGTAGTTTATAACCATTAGTCCGAGTCCTGTCAACCAATATGTCCACCCCATCCTCTGCATGGCATCCCTTTAGGTATCAGAAGGTGACAAACTTATCACCTTACAAGCCTTTCTTCTCCAGCGTAGAAACTCCCAGTTCCTTCAGCTTATCCTCATAGGACATGGTCTCTAACCCCCTCATCAGCTTTGTTGGTGGGAGGAGGGGGTGTAGAGTGAGAAAGTGGTAGACAGTGGCTTTCCTCCATCCATTTCTTCACTCCACCTCACCATGCACCCAATGTGGGCCTGTAGCCACGGGGCATGTGGGGGCAAAGCCCCCCACAGATGACCACCATCCCTCAGACAAAATATGCAAAGGAGTTCCTGCTACAAAAAGAGCCGTATCTGAAGAAGTGAGTTGTGACTCACAAAAGCTCATACCCTGCCACAAATTTGGTTAGTCTTTAAGATGCTACTGAACTCCAGCTCTTTGTTACTACTGAAGATGGACTAACGCGGTTACCCGTCTTGATCTATGTAACAGTGCTCCCGTGCCTTTATTCCGAAAATAAAGGTGCTTTATTTTTTATTCATTTCATTTCAGAGTTGGAAGGGACCACCAGGGTCATCTAGTCCAACTTCCTGTCAGCATAGGAAATACAACGATAATATCCACGAAAAGTAGGTATCCAATCAATACTTGAAAACCTCCAACAATGAAGAATGTACCACCTCATGAGGGAGACAAATCCAGTGTTGAACACCTCATGGTCAAAAAGTTCTTCCTCAAATTTAGTTTACTCTAAAACTTCCAATGATGAAGATTCCACCATCTCACAGGGGAGACTGCTCCGGTGTCAAACATATCTCACCACCAGGAAGTTCTTCCTCAAATTTAGTCAAGGCCTCCTTTGCTGTAGTTTATATCCATTAGTCCGAGTCCTGTCAACCAATATGTCCACCCCATCCTCTGCATGGCATCCCTTTAGGTATCAGAAGGTGACAAACGTATCACCTTACAAGCCTTTCTTCTCCAGCGTAGAAACTCCCAGTTCCTTCAGCTTATCCTCATAGGACATGGTCTCTAACCCCCTCATCAGCTTTGTTGGTGGGAGGAGGGGGTGTAGAGTGAGAAAGTGGTAGACAGTGGCTTTCCTCCATCCATTTCTTCACTCCACCTCACCATGCACCCAATGTGGGCCTGTAGCCACGGGGCATGTGGGGGCAAAGCCCCCCACAGATGACCACCATCCCTCAGACAAAAAATAAAATAAAAAATATTGTTAAAATGTAAGATGCACTTGGGGTTTCCAAAAGGCCCCCAGCAAAGTCAGGGAAGCTTCCATCTCATTTCCCTTTTTTATGGGCCAAAAAAATAGGGTTTTTTTAAAATGCAAATAAAATAAAATAAAATAAAATTGCAAAACAGAGAGCCAGTTTGGTGTAGTGATTTGGTGTGCGGACTCTAATCTGGGAGAACCGGGTTTGATTCCCCACTCCTCCACTCGCACCTGGCTGCACGACCTTGGGTCAGTCACAAGCTCTGCCACAGCTCTCCTTGAAAAAGAGCAGTTTGTCTGTTGTGGGGAGGGGAAGGGAAAGGAGTTTGCAAGCCACTCTGAGACACCTTTGGATAGTGAAGGGCGGGGTATAAATCCAATCTCTTCTTCAAAAGGCAAAAGAGAGAGAGTAGGAGATTCCCGCCATCCCCCCCCCCCCGGCTTACACAGAGAAACAGTTTCTCAAATTAAAAGGACTGGAGGAGGAGGAGGAGATTGGATTTATACCGCGCCCTTCACTCGGAGTCTCAAAGTGGCTTCCAATCTCCATCCCTTCCTCTCCCCACAACAGAGTCCCTGTGAGGTGGGTGGGGCGGAGAGAGCTCTTTCCAGAACTGCCCTTGAGAGAACAGCTCTGAGAGGAGGACTAGGGGTCGCAGCGGAACAAGAGCTGCATCTTTTTTCTGCTGCAAGAGGAGCAGAAGGTGTGGCCAGGGCACCCCCCAGATTTCCCCATGCCCCACCAACCCAAATTTTCTGGCTACACCCCTGGCCCAATGGGACATGTTTGTCCTAGCAAAGATGTGTTTTGAACCCCCACTGAGGGAAGAATCTGTTTAGTGGCGAGACCCAGAGCTGAACAATGGAGGGCGAGGAAATCTTTCGGCACCCCCTTCCTCTCCTGCGACTTCTTTTCCCAAGTATCTTGTTCATAACATGACCTTGCTCTTTTAACACAATGAGGGGGGGGGCACCATTGCTCACATCACAATGTGTCATGGAGAATCTGCAGAGTTACTGCCAGAGTCTCTCATTATGGCGTTGACTGGCAGACACCATGGATTTGTTCTGGTACAGAAATGCATTTCTCATTGGTTAGAGAGCCGAAACGCGACAAGGTAGTGTGGACCTGTCCTTGAAAGGGAGATAATCTGGTTAGTGTGGTTTTAGATGCATGCAATAATTCCTCTCCTTTGCTAGCGATAAAACTTTTTGTTTAACCAGCTCTAACACTTAACAGGAAACCTTCAATCTGAAAAGTGTGATCAAGCCGAAACACCACAACTTCCTTCTCAAAATCAATCGCTCACCCAATACATTTGAGAAAATGAAAGCCCGAAGCCTTTCTTACGCCACAGACTTCCGCGATCATCGTTATTTATTGCAATTCCTCACCACTGCAATTAATTCCAGAGAGATTTATGATTACAAACGGGTAATTCATTAAGCTAATGCCGATACGGAAATGTTTGGGTGTATTGCAGTGATCTGATACGGGTGCATGCGAAGGACTTCATGTATCTCAGTACCCAAGGCATAAACTTATGCTATGTCTGAAAACATGTTGCAACTCTCTCTCAACTAAGGCTCCCAATCTCCAGAAGGGACCAAAAATGAGAGCTCACGGGAGGAAGTGGAATTCCGAAAATAACATCCGTGACAAAAATAATGACGAGTCAATAAAGATAAGTTGCAAAAACGTTTACTGTAGTCATTTCTGTAGAAAGTTTTCTTCTGTTATCGCTCACAGGCGAACGAATGCTGTGCAATGCAAACAATTCGTTTCACAATATTTGCTTTATCTGAGTGTGTAGCAATCCCAATTCTTATCAATTACTACTTATCAACTCTTGAAGAAAACTTTCCCTGTTGACTCTGTAATAACAGAACCCAATGGCAGCTTTGGACTTTATGGCATTATACCTTGGCCGACCCAACTCTATGACATTATACCCCACTTGACCCCACTTTATGGCATTATACCCTTCTTTGGATTTTAAGGTCCCCCTCCCGAGGCTCTACCCCCAGATCTCCAGGAATTCCCCAGCCAGGAGCTGGCAACCCCTATTCTTCACTAACTTTATTGCCCTGGCACACACGCTACTGCTTTTATTTATTTATTTATTAAAACATTTCTATCCCACCTTTCCTTGTGATTCAAAGTGGCTTACAATAATCGTGAAAAATATATCCAGTTAAAACCAGAATAAGATCACAAACCCTAAACCCTGCCCTAGTTTGGTGTAGTGGTTAAGTGCGCGGACTCTAATCTGGGAGAACCGGGTTTGATTCCCCACTCCTCCACTTGCAGCTGCTGGATGACCTTGGGCAAGCCATAGCTCTCTCAGAGATGTTCTGTCCAGGACAGTTTCTGGCAGAGCTGTCTCAGCCCCACCTACCTCACAGGGTGGGGAGGGGAAGGGAAAAGAGTTTGTAAGCCCCTCTGAGACTTCGAGTGAAGGGCGGGGTATAAATCCAATCTCCTCCTCTTCTTCCTCCCCTCCTTTCACATGCACAAAATGAGAGTTTATAATGCCAATCACAACTCATAAAAACAAACTGCATTGGTTTCAGCATCACTCGGGAAACAGCATTACTAAATTAACAAGATCGCAGTGGTTTGGGGATGCAAGTTTTTGACATTTGGGGGACATTGGTCAAAACGGCTGTTTTCACGTTGGTTTTGAATGAGCGTTGATTATATATTTGTGTGTTCGTTTTGCTCTATTTTCTGAAGTTTTTGGAGCAC
>NW_015171090.1:17002-29081 GCF_001447785.1 Gekko japonicus | reverse complement strand
CTCTTATGTTCTTATGTTCTATGTTCTAACATGTTTTTGTAGTTAGGATTTTTGGCTCCAGTGTGCATCACTTTGCACTTGGCCACAAGGAACCCCATTTGCCACGTTGCCAACCACTCGTCCATCCCCGACAGATCTCTTTGGAGTGCCTCACAATCCTCCCTGATTCTCAGCACCCTGAACAATTGAGTGGCATCTGCAAATTTAGCCACTTCACTGTTTACACCGTACTCCAAATCACTAATGAACAACTTAAAAAACATCAGACCCAGTAGTGATCCGTATGGTACCCCACTGCTTACCAGCGTCCACTGAGAAAATTGCCCATTTATACTCACTCTGTGTTTCCTATTAATTAGCCAGTTTTTGATCCACAAGAGGACTTGTCCTTTTATCCCATGAGTGTTGAACTTACTTAGCAGCCTTTGATGAGGAACTTTATCCAAAACCTTCGGGAAGTCAAGGTAAACAACATCTATTGGGTCCCCCTTATTCACATGTTTGTTCACCCCCTCAAAGAACACCAACAGGTTAGTGAAACAAGATCTTCCTTTACGGAACCCAAGCTGAGTCTGCCGCAATAGTTTTTGTTTATCAATCTGCCTACTAATTTTCTCCTTAATAATGGTTTCCACCAATTTACCGGATATTGACGTCAGACTGACTGGCCTGTAATTTACCTGATCTCTTTTGAAACCCTTTTTAAAGATGGGAGTGACATTAGCTCCTTTCAGTCCTCAGGAATGGAGGCAGATTTTAAAGAAAAAGTTTTGTCAGGAGATCCACAAGTTCACATTTGAGTTCTTTCAAAACTCTTGGATGTATGCCATCCAGGCCTGGTGATACATCAGTTTTTAAGTTGTCAATCACCCGTAGGACCTCCTCTCTCGTTACTTCAGTCTGACTCGGCTTTCAACACCCCTCCCGAAATCAGTGGTTCTGGAGTGGCAAGCACTTCTCATCTTCCACAGTGAAGACAGAAGGGAAAAATGCATTCAGCTTCTCAGCCGTTTCCCTGCAATCCTTCAGTAATCCTTTTACCGGTGGTCATCCAAGGGCCCCCCTGCCTCCCTGGCTGGTTTCCTTCTTCTAATGTATTTGAAGAAAGTTTTATTGTATTTATGCTTTTTGTAATATGCTCCTCATATTCCCTTTTAGCCTGCCTGTTCACAGAGTTGCATTTTATTTGCCACAGCCTGTGTTCCCTTTTATCAGCCTCACTGAGATTAGCTTTCAAAAGCCTAAAAGTCAGACCAGGCCACTTAATGATCATGTACTCCGTTGGGGGAACCAGAGTTTTTTGTCACGCAGATCTAGTCGCCTTATAGTGGTTGGGATTGTGGCCTTTGATGTTGACCATGGTTTTATCCTCCCAGAAGAATTTCTGCTTTTGAATTTCTTTCCTTCCTCATATAAGAATGATCTCTTTCTCTGTGTGTCCCTCTGTGAATGAAGGCAGGAGTATAAGGGAGACTACGGTGGAGATAGACAATGGCCTTGCATCTAAAGAAAGGCTGAGGATTTCCTCAAGAGGATCCCAGGAACACATTTCCTTCCCAATTGAGCGGGCTGAGAGTGAGTATCCTACACGGCAATGTCAAGGGAATAGGCAAGGAAGTTCCATGGGGGATTTCTGATTCACTTCTGAGCAGCATTTAGTACAATCATGCAGCTCACTGCAAAAGTAAGGAGGACCTGAAATCTGAAGGCTCAGAAGCTACTTCTGGGCAAGAGCTCAGCGGTGGCACTTGAGGGGGTGAGTTAATATTAAATATTCTGTAGAAATTGGAGGAGGGGTTAAGATCAGCCAAAGTGGACAAGGCCAAAGGGCCGGTCAGTCCTTTTCTACCACAGTCACATAGATGCCTTTGGACCTTACCCAGCCCTCCCAGGTGCTAACAGGATCTCTCTGTTTTTTCCAGCAGAGGATGATCAGAGGAATGAAGTGGGTGAGGAAGGTTCTCAGCAAATGGCAGATGAAGAAAACGTCAGGAATCGAGGCAGACTGATGAGAAAGAAAGGCGGTCCTATGGTTGAGAAGAGAGATGGAAGACAGCATAATGTAGATATTCCAAACCACAGGATAATGAAGGGAAGTAAATCCATTAGGTGTGAAACGTACTTCAGAAAAAGATCACAGCTGTTTGTACACCAAAGAAAACACAGAGTCAAGAAACCTTTTGAATGCTCAAAGTGTGGAAAGAGATTCAGTCGGAGTGGCCATCTTCAACAGCATCAGAGAACCCACATAGGGGAGAAACCTTTTGAATGCTCAGAGTGTGGAAAGAGATTCAGTGAGAGTGGCACGCTTCAGAAGCACCATAGAACCCATACAGGGGACAAACCTTTTGAATGTTCCGAATGTGGAAAGAGATTCAGTCGGAGTGGCCATCTTCAACTGCATCAGAGAACCCACACAGGGGAGAAACCTTTTGAATGCTCCGAGTGTGGAAAGAGATTCAGTCGGAGTGACCATCGAAACCTTTTGAATGCTCAGAGTGTGGAAAGAGATTCAGTTGGAGTGGCAGTCTTCAACTGCATCAAAGAACCCACACAGGGGTGAAACCTTTTGAATGCTCAGAGTGTGGAAAGAGATTCAGTGTGAGTGGCAGTCTTCAACTGCATCAAAGAACCCACACAGGGGAGAAACCTTTTGAATGCTCAGAGTGTGGAAAGAGATTCTGTGAGAGTGGCCAT
The DNA here is from genome assembly GCF_001447785.1 of Gekko japonicus. NCBI lineage: Eukaryota > Metazoa > Chordata > Lepidosauria > Squamata > Gekkonidae > Gekko > Gekko japonicus. Next base: position 26,384 of record NW_015171090.1, on the reverse strand, counting down.
CTTCAGAAGCACCAAAGAACCCATACTGGGGAGAAACTTTTGAATGCTCAGAGTGTGGAAAGAGATTCAGTCAGAGTGGCAGTCTTCAACATCATCAAAGAACCCACACAGGGGAGAAACCTTTTGACTGCTCAGAGTGTGGAAAGAGATTCAGTGTGAGTGGCAGTCTTCAACTGCATCAAAGAACCCACACAGGGGAGAAACCTTTTGAATGCTCAGAGTGTGGAAAGAGATTCACTCAGAGTGTCCATCTTCAACAGCATCAGAGAACCCACACAGGGGAGAAACCTTTTGAATGCTCAGTGTGTGGAAAGAGATTTAGTCAGAATGGCAATCTTCAGAATCACCAAACAAACCACACAGGGGAAAAAACCTTTTAAATGCTCTGAGTGTGGAAAGAGATTCATTTGGAGTGGCCAACTTCAACTGCATAAAAGAACCCACATGGGGGAGAAACATTTGAATACTCAGAGTGTGGAAAGAGATTCAGTGTGAGTGGCAGTCTTCAACTGCATCAAAGAACCCACACAGGGGAGAAACCTTTTGAATGCTCAGAGTGTGAAAAGAGATTCAGTCGAGTAGCCATCTTCAACAGTATCAGAAAACCCACACAGGAAGTAAACTTCTCAATGGTCAGAGTGTGGAAGGAGATTCAGTGAGAGTGGAAGTCTGCAAGTGCATCAAAAAGCCCACACAAAGGACTTCCGGTTGATGGCGGCGCGTTAGCGGGCTCTCCTCCCAGACCTCCCAGGGGCGAGTCCGTGCTCCGGCTGAAGGAGGGGTGCACAGGATTGCTAACCCCCCCCAGGGACCTGGCGAAGGGGCCCTAGCCAGGGAGCTTTAAGAAGCGACCTCTTCGATGGTGGAATGCCAAAGAATTGAGGCACTCCTTTGCTCCGAAGGTTCTTCGTGCTGAGAGACTGAATGGTACTAGTGACATTGGCCGGGCAAGCGCAGGAGATCGGGCGGCAGAAATGAGGCAAAAAGCGGGGTCGATTGACCAAGTACGAATGTGAGTCGACTTTAAAAGCGCTTTAAAAGGAAAAAGCATCTCCCAACCCCAACCCCGAATGGGAAAACTAAGCGAGCGAGGGGAGGGACACGTATTTGAGCGTATGGGGGGGAGTGGGCGGAAACGCGAAGAAAACAGTCTAGAAATACTCACCCAAGTGAATTCAAGCGGCTAAGTGCATATTCATAGACTTTTGAAAAACTTAGAAAAGTAAACAAGCTAAAAAGATGGCGGGGAAGAAGGACAGAGAATAGCTTGTGAAAGCGAAAGGCTTTGAGAATCCAAAACCGGAAGTGACCAGTGAGACGGCTAAGTCTATAGCAGAGTACATACGCCCTCTGCTGGAACAGCTGACTAACTTCAAAGAACAGATGTCGTTGGTGACTCAGAGTATAACTAAGCAACAATCCCAAATTGATGACATGCTACAAATAATGAAGCAAGAGAGTGAAAAAAATAAGGAAGTGGCTGCAACTGCACAAAAGGTGAAAAAAAAGTCTAAAAGCTGGAAGTGAAGCAAGTTTCCATGGAAGATCAACTGCTGCAAGTTCAAATGGATAAGGCCAACATGGTCCTTTGCTTCCAGGGCATGCCAGAGAAATCGGGTGAGAATCTTAAAGAGACTATGAGTGAGTTACTTGCCCCAGTGACAGATATGAAGGCGAAAGTGTTATTGAGCGAAATGGATGTGGTCTATAGTTCATATTCAGGCTATATAAAAAAGAATAATCTGCCTGGGGGAAGTTGTTGTAAGATTCTCAAAGAGGCATGTGAGGGATGCAATCCTAAAAGCGGTAGCTGGAGTACCCCTGAAAGTGGGGGATAACACCATCAGAACGCTAAAGGATATTCCATTTGATGTAAGACAACAGAGAAAGAAATACAAAGAACTTGTTACTTTTCTTCAAACGAATGCAATAGGATACAAATGGCTATTTTCCTGAATGCGTAATCTTCAAGATAAAAGATAAGAAAGGAAGGCCAAAGAATTCCTAAGGGTTCAGCTGGGAAGACCAGAGGATGAGAAAAAAGAGGAACACAGCAAATCAAGTGGAGAACTGGATTCTGGTTCGTCTGGAGAGGACTCTCTGACTGAGCAAGGGGCAGCTGCTCCTAAAAGTCCTTACAAACTCAGGAAGAGACGTGGAAGAGAGAAGTGAAGGCAGAAGACTCTGAATTGTATTTTTAACTAAATAATGAGTTGTGATGAATGGGGGGTATTGTACTAGACAGTTAAGATTGGCAAGTTAAAGAAAAAGGTTAAATAGTAGAAATGTATGACTCAGTTTATATTGAGCTAAATGAAGTGATGATTTACTGTAACTAAGCTTTTTTGAGGATCTCCTTTTTGGGTTTTTAAATAGTAGTTGGTTTTCTTTACTTTCTCCTATAAATGTAGTCCCCCATTCCTTTTTCTGTAGTTTTTGTAGTCTTATAAAAATAATAAAAAATCCCCTCCGAGGGCTTAAAAAAAGAAAGAAAGAAAAGAAAAGCCCACACAAAGGAGAAGCGATTATATAACTGGTTAACCTTTAAAAGAGGTTTTCTCCTATTTCACACCTAAAAGACATCAACAGACCATGCATAGCATTGAAAAGATAAAAACTGCTGGAAGAGGAGACTGATTAGAAGTCGCAGAATAACTATGACTCGTGGGATGGGAGGAGCGAAAGAAAGAAAATGGTGATATATAAGAGAAGACTCAGGAAGAACTCTGATTCTCAACCAGCCTCTTCCTCCAAGTCATCAAAACAATTGTTTGTAGTTGACTCATTCTGTGAAGAATTGCTGAGTGGAATAGCTTTTACCTCCCCTAATGCAAAAGCTAAAGATAGGGATGTAGTAAAAGAACAAAATACTCAAATGCTGCACCCCTATGAGAAAGATACAACAGGGATGGAAAGGGAGGGAGCTGTTTGCCACCCGACAGGTAATCTTTTTTTTTTTTGAGCCCCCGGAGAGGATTTTTTATTATTTTTTATAATACTACAAAACTACAACAGAAAAAAAGGGAAGGGAAACTACATTTACAGGATAAAGAAAGATACCCACTACTAATTAAAAACCCAAGAGAGGAGATCATCCCACCCGCTTAACTACTGCAAGTCTTTACTTCGTTTACATCTTTATAAACTGAGTCAAACATTTATAATACGTTTTTTCTTTAACTCTTAAACTTTGTCATTAAAAAATACCCCCAATCATCCTGTTGCAAAGTTCTCAAAGGCACAATTCAGAGTCCTTCTCTTCCGCAACTTATAAGGACTTTTAGGGGTTGCTGCCCCTTGCTCCGACAGAGAGTCCTCTCCGGAAGAACCAGAGTCCAGCTCGCCACTGGACTTACTGTCCTCTTCTTTTTTTCCCTCCTCTTGCTTTCCCAAGTGGACCCTTAGAAAATCCCGAGTTTTCAGAACAGAGTCAATCTTTGAAGATGACACCTTCTGGAATTAACCATTGATAGCCAATTGAATTTGTTTGAAGAAAAAGCACGAGGTCTTTGTACTTCTTTCTCCGTTGTCTTATTTCAAATTGAATGTCTTTTAAAACTCTGATGATATTCCCTTCCACTTTCAGAGGTATTCCAGAAACTGCTTTCAGGATTGCATCCCTAACATGCCTCTTCGAGAATCTTACAACAATTTCCCCAGGCAGATTATTTTTCTTTATGAAGCCTGAATATGATCTGTAGACCACATCCATATCGCTTAGCAATGATTCCGCCTTCATCTCTGTCACTGGGGCCAGCATTTCACTCATCACATCTTTAAGATTCTCTCCCTTGTTCTCCGGAATGCCCTGGAAGTGAAGAATCATGTTAGCCTTTTCCATTTGCAGTTGCAGCAGTTGATCTTCTGTAGAAGTTTGCTTTCTTTCCAGTTTTTGCACTTTTTTCTTCACCTTTTGGGTAGTTGCATCCACTTCTTTCACCCTCTCAGAATTTTGCTTCATTATCTGCAGTGTCTCATTTATCTGGGTTTACTGAGAGGTGATACATTGAGTCATTGTCGACATCTGTTCCTTGAAGTTATTCAGCTGTTCCAGCAGGGGGCACATGGATTCTGCTATGGTCTTTGCCAACTCACTGGTTACTTCCGGTTTCGGGCTCTCCATCCCTTTTGATTTCAAAAGATTGTCTATCTCCTTCTTCCCCGCCACCTTTATCGTTCGTTTACTTTCGCAAATTTTTAAAAAGTCTCTGAATGTGCGCTTAAACTCGCTCTGGTAAGTACTTCTAGACCATTTTCTTCTGCTCCCCCCTCAAATGCTCAAAAGTTCATACGCATGGGAGGCGTCCCTTCCCCGCTCGCCTTTTTTCCCGTTCAGTGGGGTGAGGTGGGGAACTGCTTTTTTCCTTTAAAAACGCTTTAAAACTGATTCACGTTCATAATTGGTCTTCCAACCACGCTTTCAACTTCATTTCTGACACTCGATCCCCTGCGCTTGCCCCGGTCGGCGTCACTTAAGTCCATTTGGTCTCTCAGCACGGATAATCGTTGGAACGGAGAGGCGCCTCAATTCTCCGGCATTACGCCATCGAAGAGACGACCTCTCAAAAGTTCCATGGCCAGGGTCCCTTCAGCTGAATCCCTGGGGGGGTGACGACCCTGCGCACCCCCTTTTGGCCCCACTGCTGGACCTCCTGATGGCACTGGTATTTCTGGCCACTGTGTGACACAGAGTGTTGGACTGGATGGGCCTTTGGCCTGATCCAACATTGGCATCTCTTATGTTCTGATGTTCTTTAGCTGGAGCGCAGCTTCACCCCCGGGAGGTCTGGGAGGTGAGTCTGCTAGCGCGCCACCATCAACCAGAAGTCAATGCAGACACTGTGGTAGCTATTTTCCAGCAACTTAACGAAATCTCAACTGTACTGGATGCCTTAAGAGATGTGTTAAATTAATTTGGAAAGCCAGGTGCAACCAGTCAGAGAGTACTGAACACAACCATTGCCTTCTCAGCAAAAATGCAGAGGAGTGGAGGATTGCTTTCAATTAACAAACCCGGGCAGTTAACTACAAGGGCAACAGACAGTTTAACCCTGCTAAACAACCAAATAGTATTGCTAGGCCCCGGTCACATGGACTGGATATCGCGGGGGGGAGGCGTGGCTAATTGCCTCGGCGCAGTGTGATCTGTGATTACACGATCAGATGCGCCGGTGGCACACCACGGGTCCTTCCCTTGATGACGGCGCATAAACAAGGGGCCGGGGGGGAAAGCCGTGCGCCGGTGCGATCACACCGCGGGGATCCGGAGGCAGCCCGTGGCAAACCATTTACCATTACTTTGGAGGTGCTACTTTTTTAACGTGCATTTTCAGCGGTAAACCAGGGGTGCGCTCCACTTCCCAGATTTTGGGGTGTGATCGTGCCCGGATAATCCATCCACCATACGTGTGTCTGCCGCGGCAACTTTGCCATGTGACCCGGGGCCCTTATTGCTCAGAACTCTCTAAATCCAGGTCATTGGGAAAGCAGAAGAGAAACCACCTGTTCACTGAGCCAGCTGCTCCATAGAGAGCCATGTCTTGTGGACCTTGAGCAAAATAATGGGACCCCCCTCCCCTCCCCTTTATTGGCGGATGTTATTAACGCTCAAGCAATCTACTATCTCTCTTAGGCTGCTGAGAATGAGGAGATTTCTTGCTCTCTCTCATGAGCCCTGTCAGAGTCTTCTCAGAGGAAAGGAAGAAACCATTACTGACAAGGGGTGGTACATGTAGCGCATTTTGCAGAGCCTTCCAAATCAGATCAAAAGAGACCTAAAGGGTCTTCTCCAATGTATACCTGTGGGACAATGCTCAATGTGTGGCAACAGTTTGGGGCGCAAATCCGATCTTCAGGTTTCTCACAGAATCCATACAAAGGTGAAACTTTCCTATAGTTCATTCTGATGTGGTTCTTCAAATGCCCTGGCGCTGGAGGTTCAGAAAGGTTGAGAACATAGTTACCCAAAGAAAGGCCTTTTTAGTTTTTCTCCTACTCTGTGAAACTTGCTACTTCAGGTTATCTCCCATTCTAACTCTTGGCATCTTCAACACTGGCAAAAACAGTTCCTTTCCAAAATTCCATAAAGGAATAGACAAGTTGAAAGGGTAACAGATATCTACAGCCTCTCACCTACTGGTATAACCATAGTGTGACCAGCTGGCATCCTTAATTCACAAACATTTTTATGTGACAATGAGTTCTAGAGAGGCATTTCTCAACCCTAATCCCTCCCCAGTCTAGCCTGCTGTGAGCTTTTGCGGGGGGCGGGGGGTGTCTCACCTCTTTGAAACCCAAAGCATTCCGGCAGTTGGATTAATTGGGGTTGAAAAGAGAAGGTTGTGTATCCTAACCCAACAACTCAGTACGTTCTAAAGGGTCAGATCCCCCCTCCCCCCACAGCAACCAGTATTGTGGAAATCCATGGAGTTGGCAGGTGAATCTTGTGGGGCACGAATTCCCCAGTCCAAGTTGTCCTTCCCACCCCACCCCCAGTTTCCCACAGAGAGAATCAGGAGGGAGAAGTCGGATTCCCTCCTCCTGCTCTGAACCCCACCACTGCCACCACCTGTGCATGTGCCGGAAATGACCTGGACTGAGCCCTGGGCCAAGGCGTCCTCCCCCCACATCTTCCTCCTTAGAGTCCCCCCTTGAATCCCGCCATTGAGATTGGGCCATTATAGTGCCAACTGAGAAAGTTCTCTTTAAGTCTCCGTACTTTATTTTGGAGAGGTCTCTGCATTAGAGTTGGTAACAGGCCCGAAGGGGAGAAAATATCCTCCCTCATTCCCAGAGGCTTAATGTGTGTGGACATGGGTATCTGTGAAGATAAATAACATCCCATGAAACCTGTTAAAGAGATGGCACGTTTTTCCCTTCGAGGCTCTTGGCATCCCTAGATGAAGTGTTTCTTTATGGCTCAGAAAAAACAAAACTCGCCTAAGGAAGAGTCACAGCTCATTAAAGATATTATTGTTTGTATCAGTTAAATATGACTTTGTGTTTTCTCTAGTTTGTGCACTATTTGATCTCTCCCCATTGCCCAGTCGTTGTGCGTACCCATTGTATCAGCTTAATTAAGTATTTTATATTACGATATGCTCCCTGTGTGTAACTCTACAATATGCTAAATTGTTATAATAATGTAGTTTGTGGGTTTTTTTTTACTGATTTGGACTTCATTAAATGTGTCAAAGGTTAGTGTGGCATGTCTTTTTTTCAACTGTATATAAAGTTCTAAATAAATCCTCTTCCAGACGCTTGAGATTCGCACCTGGAGCCACAGCTGATTATCAAAAGTGAACCCAACCCGCTCTCATTCCTGATGTGAGTCTGTTAAGTTCAAGAGCCAGGGTGTTTGGTTACGGTTTGGTGGATCTGGTTTCAAATCCACAGTAGGCCTGAAAGCCAGTTTGGTGTAGTGGGAAAACCAGATTTGATTCCCCACTCCTCCACTTGCAGCTGCTGGATAACCTTGGGCAAGCCATAGTTCTGTCAGAGCTGTTCTCTCTCCGCCTCGCCTACCTCACAGGGTGTCTGTTTTGGGGAGAGGAAGGGAAAGGAGTTTGTAAGCCGCTCTGAGACGCCGAGTGGAGGGTGGGGTATAAATCTAATCTCTTCTCCTCTTCTCTTGGGATGCCTTTAAACCAGTCACATTTTCAGGCTAATAGTTGTAAGGATTCAATCTTTGTGGAGGAGGTGTCTTCAAAGAGATGCATTTGATGGGTGTGGAAATCTCAGGACTTCTGTATATATTTATTTAGTAATGGGAACCTGCAAGGACTTGTGGGATGCCTCTCCTTCCCCCCCCCCGCAATCCCCCACATATTTCCCTTTGCCGAAAGACCCCATAGTGCCTCCTCTTCTCATGCTTCCTTCTCTCCTTCCTTACCAAATAGCCAACCTGCGTTCATGTGCCCCTCGGTCTTCAGCTCCCCCCCCCCGGAACGGTAGTTTAAAGTTGAAAATAGCAGACAGTAGCAGAGTACTTGTGGAAGAGTATTTACAGTTTATTCACAGAGCTATATACATACACGCAGCTTTGTAGCAGTTCACAAGACTGACTGGCAAAGGGAAACAAATCTAGTCCGCTGGCACTGAGAACAGAACATTTTTACCATTTGCAGTGTTTTAATGTCTGCATCTTATACTGCTTTCAACCAAGATTACCTGCCTTAGAGTCACTCAGGGTGACAAGAAGAATAGAATTTTAAATGGGTAGATCCACCGTGTTGTTGAAGTTTGATTTGGATAAATGCATCGACTGTCGGTTTGAGGTTGAAATTGGTTGCTTTCCTCATTGAATTCCCTTTTAGAAGACTTCCACTTCAAACCTTTCTTTAGGCAAATTCTTTGTGAATACATCAGCTATGTTTTCCTCACTTGCACATTGTGTCAATTTTATTACACCACGACATATAGCGTCTTTTACATTTTGATACCTTATCAGTATGTGCTTACTTCTAGTATGCACTCCCTGATTGTTTGCTAGTTGCCTAGCAGCAGAACTGTCACAGTATATTGACATTGGCAATTTACTATTTACATCATAATCTAGCAGCAATTGCTGAAACCATTCCATTTGAATTGAGCAATCATTTACTGCCGAGTATTCCGCTTCACACGTACTCATCGAAACCAAAGTTTGCTTGATTGATTTCCAAGCTATTAAAGCCCCATACATGAATACTGCAAATCCTGAAGTAGACCTCCCATCGGGCCGTTCTCCCCAGCTGGCGTCACAGTAAGCCAGGAGTTCTGTTTCACTATTTACATTCAGAACAAGTTTTTTATCCACAGTACCTTTTAGATATCTTAGCACTCTTTTAGCTGCTTTCCAGTCCCCCTCAGTCGGACTAGAACACTTTTGTGTCAACCAGTGCACTGCTATGCAGATATCTGGCCTGGAAGAACACGCTAGGTACAATAAAGATCCAACAAGTGACTGATACAGTTCCTTTTGATCAAACATTTTGTCACTGCTCTCTTTACAATAGCTGGTAGTCATTGGAGTATCAACACACTTAGCTTCAGTCATGTTATACTTCTCTAACAATTGTGTAATTTTGTCTTCCTGACTCAACACGAAATTGCCTTGATCATTTTTGGAGATTTGCACTCCCAAATAATTTTGTACTTGTCCCAGGTCTTTTACTTTGAATCTAGTTTAGTTAGTGCTTCTCTTAAACATTCACCCCAGAGATATGCACTCTGACGTAACCCATAAAGACCCTTATGTAACTTCAACACCATATTTGGATTTGCACACTCAAAACCTGGTATCTGTTTGAGATATAGCTCCTCATCCAGAGGTGCATTGAGATAAGCTGTCTCGAAGTCAAAGTGATTAACAGTCATCCCTTTAACAGTAGCTAGCACAAGT
>NW_015171090.1:7496-15508 GCF_001447785.1 Gekko japonicus | reverse complement strand
GTTTCTCCATTCCACTACCAAACCGATCCTGATTTGTGCGCCTCCATTGCTGTGGACATTTTTTACAGAGGTGTCCTGTTTGGCCACAACGAAAACAGGCTCTCTGTTTAACAGGTGCAGTTGATTTTTCAGACCTTGGCCGAGCTCCGGGCATACTGCCAACATAGGCTTTCTTATCAGGCTTGGCTCCATGCCCGGGAAGGAAGTCAGCTACTTCTCTTCTCTGCAATCTAGTTTGCTCGTCAAAAATCCGACCTAACACATAGTCCATTTTTAAATCCTCGACTTTCAGACTTTCAAACGCTGATATTAGCCCATCATAGACAGGTGGCAAACTACTGAGCAATATGTATATTTGGTCTTGCTCAGATGTTGTTTTCCCTCTTAATGTTAGGGATTGGAAGCATTCCATCAAGTTATCAACATGAGACCTCACCGACTGGTGTGGTTCCATAACTGTCCTGTACATTTTTCTTGTGAGAGCAATTAAAGACGCTGCTGACTTTTGCACATGGACGGTCTTTAAAGCATCCCAAGCCGTTTTTGAGGACGTCTTGTCAGAAACATGTATCAACTGGCTATCTGACAAGCTTAGCACTATAATTGCAAGAGCTTTTTCATCTTTCTGGGTGTCTTCTGCCGTGGGTGCAGCGGGGGGCGCATTTATATAGTCCCACAACCCCTCTTTCTTTAGAAAGTGCTGCATACGCAGGGACCACACTGAATAGTTCTTATGGGTGAGCTTATCCACCAGCAAGGCTGTAGTAGCTTGAGCCATGCTGTTTTACTCACGCTTCTCCAGCTGTCCGTTGCCTCTGGAACTCCTCCAACACTCCAAGGTTAGAACGGTGATATTATATCCAGCCGTGTATCGGCTCTGCTCTGCTCCACTCCACTCTCCTCACCACCGGAAGATAACAACGTCCACGCTGCCTCAAGAGTATCACGTCCTTCACAGACCGACTCTCCACTGCGCAGCGCCTCCAGCACTCTGGAACTCTGGGCCCATAACCCTGACGGTAGTTTAAAGTTGAAAATAGCAGACAGTAGCAGAGTACTTGTGGAAGAGTATTTACAGTTTATTCACAGAGCTATATACATACATGCAGCTTTGTAGCAGTTCACAAGACTGACTGGCAAAGTGCTTCGCAAGGCATCCATATAACACACTGGGATACTTGGACAAGGACTTCACTCAATATATACAACCATTGTCCAATCATAGTTCAGTACTGTACAACTGCTTAGTCATTCTGACTCCTGCAGATATGATGCAATCTTAGTTATCATGTGACTGTATTCCTGTCACCTTAGATTGTCTGGATCTAACAGTAGTACATGACATGCTGTCATCTTGCCTATATCAACACTCTCTACCGAGGAAAGTGATGGGTCCAGGCAGATGAAAAGGAAGTTAAAATGCTTCCTAGAAGCCCTGTTGACAAACCCATGCAGCCCCTGGGGAAACAAATCTAGTCCGCTGGCACTGAGAGCAGTACATTTTTACCATTTACAGTGTTTTAATGTCTGCATTTTATACTGTTTTCAACCAAGATTACGTGCCAGTCGCTCAGCGTGACAAGAAGAAGAGAATTTTAAATGGATAGATCCACCGTGTTGTTGAAGTTTGATTTGGATAAATGCATTGACTGTCGGTTTGAGGTTGACATTGGTTGTTTTCCTCATTAAATTCCATATTAGACTTCCACTTTTCCTCCCCTTTGGGAGCAGAAGAATGGGCTTGGACGTACAGAGCTGCCTTATGCCGAATCTGCCCATTGGTTCATGCCGCTCTGTATTCGGTGCTCTGATTGGCAGAGGAGCTCCAGGTTGTGGGGTAGAGAAGGGCCTTCCCTGCCACCTCAGGTCCATTGTCTGCCAAGGGTCCAACATGGAACCTCTGCACAAGTGGACCTTCCCAGAGGTCATTCTGCCAGTGCTGTTCTCAAGATTGTTGGGGAGAGAGAGATTCGCCAGGTCCCATGATTCCCAACGTTTCCCCTTGTCCTCTCTGTTGCCATGACAGCTCCATGGGTTCTGGGAACCAGCAGAGAGGTTAGCCGAATGGCAGGTAAAAGACAAAGAGCTTCTGGTGGTGTTCCCTCGGTTAGAAGTGGTCAGATGTGGAGGTTGCCCCACCTCAAAAACTATGTCAGACACATTTGTGGCTTTTGAGGATTAAAAAGAAATAATTACAGCATGAAAGTCATATAAAATTATGTCTGGTATGGAGGTATTGGACAGAAAATTTTCCTTCAGGCACCTCTAGGTATCACTCAATTAATGGGTGGACACGGACTGAAAGAAGGAAGAATCTTCACACAGCACAGAATTAACTTGTGGAACACGCTGCCACTTGATGCAAGGATGGCCCCACCTCTGAAACTGGAATCATACCTGCTTTGTAAAGAACCAGGAGGTTGAAAATAACACCATTGTAGAATCGTAAGAGTTGGAAGGGACCTCCAGGGTCACCTAGTCCAACTGCCTACATAATGCAGGAAATTCACAAATACACATCCGCAGTCATCCCTTTTCCATGCCCAGAAGATGGGGAAAAAAACCCCTCCAGTATCCCTGGCGAAACCGGCCTGGAGAAAAATGGCTTCCTGACCCCAAAGTGGCGACTAGCATTTCCCTGTGCATGTAAGAAAGGGCCACGAGAACTAAGCGCTGGTGGGACCCTTCCTGCCCCCCCCCCTCTCATGATCTGCCTAAGATCAACGTTTCTGCTTTACCAGGGATCGATGCAGAAACCTCAGTCCCGCAAAGGACTTGTGGTTTTTTTAAAAACTGAAATTAGAAGCCCAGGGGCTGCAGAGTCCTTTGAAGGAGTATTTCGGTCCTAGATGGCTTTAAAAGGATATTAGCCGGATTCATGGGAGACGTCAAAATGAAGGGAATCGGAACATCCTTACTGTGTATCTATCAAGTGCCTCAACCCCCCAGCCTGGGATGTCCTGGAGGAGGCAATTCCTCCCCCCCCCCCCCCCCACAGCTGCTCAATAGCCTCACGAAGATGGCTGGGCTTAAACTGTGCGGTCTCGGTCTCTCCACGCCTAAAGGGGCTGCCTGCCACTCCGACACTGGGGGCACTGACCTGTCACACAGGAGCACCCACACACACACAGACACACACACACACACACACACACACACACACTGCCTCCCCTTATTTTTTCCTTGGGATCTTTGGAAGTTCTGCCACAAGCCCCTCCTCTCAGCCTGTGGACAGACAATGTCTTGGAAGTTGCTTTGGCATCCTGGGAGTTGCAGCTTTTGAGAAAAAGAAATGGATAGGATAGGAACATTTCTGCCTTCAGCTACGTGTGTTGTGATGGGGGGACGGGGACAGACAGAGGCCTGTTTCTCAAAAATCCTGCACGTTAAGGTGGTTTTGCTATCCTGGGATTTGCAGCTTTAGAGAAGAAGAAATGGATAGGATAGGAACATTTCTGCCTTTTGCTATGTGCCTTGGGGTAGGGGGAACAGAAGCTTGTGGCGTAAATGCTGGAAGTTATGATGATTTTGGTATCCTGAGACTTGCAGGTTTAGAGAAGAAGAAATGGACGAGAAATTGGAATAGCCTCCACCTCCGTGGTCTCTGGGTGCCTGTATGGGGGGAGGGGGGAGATAAAACTGCTTTGTGGGATATAAACAGTGAGGCAGTTCTGCTGTCTTGGGACTTGGGGGGGGCACCTCATTCCCCCCCCCAAACACCCTTTTTCCTCATTTCCTCCTCTTGCCTTCCCCCATATCCTCTCCCCTTTTCCTGCCTCATTCTCTCCTTTTCGGCCTTTCTCCACCCTACTGTTTATCGCCTCCCCATCTTGTGCTATGTTTATTGTTTATTTACTTCCTTTATACCCTGCTTTTCCCCTCAGTGGGGGACCGAAGCAACACGCAGCATTCTTTTCTGCTCCTGTTTAGCAACCCTATGAGGTAGGATAGGCTGAAAGTACGTGACTGGCCCAGAATCAGCCAGTGGGCTTCCACAGCATGGGGGGAATTTCATCCTGGGTCTCTGAGACCCTACTCCTATGCTCTAAGTGATAAACCACCCCAGCTCTCAGGGTGGCTGATGTCGATGAATCAGGATGAAGCAGCCAGTCCTGTGTGAAACTGCAACTAAGCCCTGGAAAGAGAGAGGTGATGTTGGCTGGGAAGGTGGGGAATCTTGAAGCACATTCTGCTCCCCACTTCTGATGTTCTTCAGCTGACCCTTGCTGAGTCAGTTAGGAGGCTTGGGGTGATGTGCGCGATCCAACATTATTGCTGCAGAAGCAAGTTCACCCAGTTGGAAATAGTGCCTCCTCCCAACTCGGCCCTGGCCAGAAGATGGCCCCTTACCTTGATCCGGCTGATCTGTGGCCACCTGGATCCACCCCACGGGGTCATCCGGAATAGACTGTTGTAATCCACCGTCCACAGATTCAGATGGGTTGCCGTGTTCATCGGAAGCAGCAGAACAAAGATTGGGTCCAGTGGCACCTTTACGACCGACAGAGTTTTATTCTGGGTATAAACTCTTGTTCAGATAGAAGAAGAGGAGAAGGAATTGAACTCTCCCCAGCTGTGATTAAGTGGATTGAAGATTTAGAGATTTTTATTTGGGGGATTGCCCAATTAGTCTGCATTGTATCAACTTGATTATGTATTTTATATTATCATATGCTTCCTGTGTGTAACTCCGTGATACGATAAATAGTTATAATAATGTCCGTTGTGGGTGTTTTAATGAGTTGCGCTTCATTAAATGTGGAGAGATACATTCATAGTTGCCGGTAACAGCGACACAAGGTCCCGGTATAACCCCCTGGTTTCTTAGGTGTTCTCCCTCAGTCAATAAAGCACAAGCGAAACATAAAGTGAAACGCATTGGGGCCTCCCGCTCATGCTTACAGAACTATCAACCCAAACACTCCGGAGTGCACTGACTCAGCTATTACAGAAAAAAATAGTTCTGTATTGAATGGAATAATGCAAAAGCTTTTTCAGCCTCCCTGTCAGAATCGGGCTCTGCTGATTGTCATGTTGACTAATGTCTTCATTTATTTCATTAGTTTCCGCCTTTGTAGTTACTTTCACTTTTGGGCCACTTCGACCATTTGGTCGCATCTCTTTCTAGCCCTCTCTGCCATAAATCCCGAGGGATGGGGGGGGGGGGTAAATGTGAATGCAATATATCTCTGTGTATGTGTAGCCTGCTTGTAGCAACTTACCCATGAGAACAGGCCCCAAGGTGTCTGGCGCGGTTGGGAGCCTCTCATCCTTGGGAGAAAACGTCTGTTGCTGAATAATAAACTTTGTAGTGCTACGCAGTATGAAGGGGGGGGGAGCGAAAGAGGGGGAGAGGGTGAATGCCCACGGCATGACCATTGCATTATGGGACACTGACCATTTGCCGATACGATACCTAACCCTTGATCTGTTCTTTAGTCTGAACAAGAGATCTCTCTTGTGCACATCTAAACCTCTGTTTCTAATAAAGCTTTCATAAAAGACTATTGGACTGAGAGTCAAGGGTCTGACACTCCCTCAGAAGTAACCTTGATGAGAACCTCCTGGCCTCCCGTCCGGGATGAGACACTGGAATGTGTATAATCAATAACCAGCACAGCACAACGCTCCCATAAGTTAGAAAATATTATGTTAGTCCTAATTCAGGTTATGTTATCAGTCCCAGTGTAAATGAGACGGAACTCCACGGTATATACTCCTCCTTACTGATGAAATGATAAGGTAATATTGTACCCAGTGCAGCCCACATGCCGTTTTAACTTGGTGATTTGAATGACTTACTAACAAGCATAACTTAATAGTGGCCTTTAGGCTACACTTTGGCAATTTGCCTGGCTACTGAGGGAATGTGCTAAGAAGTTCCGTGCTGCGCTCCTTATCTATTATTGTCTAAGTGGGGCCACCGCTGATCCTGCCACCACCCACCATGCGGCCCCAGAGGAAGGGAGAGCTCAGGGGCTTGGCTCTGGTGGCTCCCAAGGCTGTCCCGCCCTGTAGGCCATGGGTGGGGGGTAGAAAGGGGGGGCGGGATAGGCGCTTCATAGAAGAGGGGGTCTCGCAAGGGCTGAGGAGGGCACGAGCGCTCGTGTTCTGCATTGGGGAAGAGGCACCTGAGCTGCAGGAGGAGACGGGTGACTTCAAGTTTGCCCGGGGGGGGGGGGGGGGGGGGATGCCAAGGCAGTTGAGGGTTGTCGAGGTGTGGAGGAGCAGCAGTGGAGGGGGCGTGCTGACAGGAGCCCCAGGGGTTGGGCCAGAATCCCCATAACAGCCATCTTGGCTGCTTGGCAGAGAAGGCAGCTCCTGTGTCCACAGAGAGTCAGCGGGGAGACCCTGCCCACCCCCTCTCCCTCTCCCAGAACTGGTCTCCCCACTTGCAGCTTCGAAATCCGTGCCGGAAACACGGGCTGAGAAGGAACCCACCACCGGATTCTTAAAGCCAGGGACTGATGATGCCACTTCTGTCTCTGTCAGATTTCCCCCCCCCCCTATAAATGGGATGTTTTGACCCCTCTCCTTCGCAAGAGAAGAACTCGGACGCATTCCCACAATAACCGGAAAGCTGACGTTTTGGCACACAACCAGTCTGCCCTTCCTCAGGGCCTTTCCTATCGTGGCTCCGGCTCTGTCGACTGGGCTCCCTGAAGAGGTGGGGGTGAACCTAAGAGCATAAGAGCATAAGAGAAGCCAACGTTGGAGCAGGCCAATGGCCCATCCACTCCCAACACTCTGTCACAAAAATACCAGGTGCCATCAGGAGGTCCAGCAGTGGGGCCAGGACACTAGGAGCCCTCCCACTGTTGCTCCCCCTCCCAAGCACCAAGAAGACAGAGCATCACTTGCCCCAGAGCCCCTATCTATACCTTGTGCCTAATAGCCACGGATGGACCTCTGCTCCATATGCTTATCTAATTCCCTCCTGAAGCCGTCCATGCTTGTAGCCGCCACCACTTCCTGTGGCAGTGAATTCCATGTGTTAATCACTCTTTGGCTGAAGAAGCAGAGGTCAATTTGGGGGGGAACGCGGGAGTTCTTGTACTGTGAGAAAGGGAGAGAAGTACCTCTTTCTCTACCTGCTTTATCCCATGCTTAACCTTATAAACCTCCTCAGAGATCTTCCGGAGGTGCTTCAAGGCCTGCCTGTTTGCCAGGGCTTTTATGGGGGGTTGAACTCCAGGCATCTCTTTAAGAGGGAGTGAGAAGAAGAAGAAGAGATTGGATTTATACCCCACCCTTCACTTCAGAGCAGCTTTCAAACTCCTTTCCCTTCCCCTCCCCACAACAGACACCCTGTGAGGTGGGTGGGGCTGACAGAACTCTTCCACAAACTGCTCTTTTCCCCCCCAAGGGCAGCTGTACCGAGCTTGTGACTGACCCAAGGTCCCAACATCCCCGACAGATCTCTTTGGAGTGCCTCACAAACCTCCCTGGTTCTCAGCACCCTGAACAATTGAGTGGCATCCACAGATTTAACCACTTCGCTGATTACTCCCAACTTCAGATAATTAATGAACAAATAAAAAAGCATTGGACCCACTACTGATCCGTATGGTACCCCACTGCTTACCGCCCTACACTGATAAAATCGCCCGAACCCTGAACAATTTAGTGGCGTCTGCAAATTTAGCCACTTCACGGCTTACTCCCTACTCCAAATCACTAATGAACAACTTAAAAAACATCAGACCCAGTACTGATCCCTCCGGTACCCGACTGCTTACTACCCTCCACTGAGAAAACTGCCCATTTGTACTCACTCTCTGTTTCCTATTAATTAACCAGTTTTTTTTTAACATTTTATTTGTATTTTTACTATTTTCCATCTTCAATACATGTGTATAAGAACATAAGAGACGCCAATGTTGGATCAGGCCAAAGGCCCATCCAGTCCAACACTCTGTGTCACACAGTGGCCAGAAATACCAGGTGCCATCAGGAGGTCCACCAGTGGGGCCAGGACATTAGAAGCCCTCCCACTGTTGACCCCCCCCCCC
>NW_015171090.1:0-7038 GCF_001447785.1 Gekko japonicus | reverse complement strand
GGGGCGAAGTACTCAGAAGCCCCCCCTTCGTCGTCCCCCCCCCCCCAAGCACCAAGAAGACAGAGCATCACTTGCCCCAGAGTCCCTATCTATACCTTGTGGCTAATAGCCACTGATGGACCTCTGCTCCATATGCTTATCTAATTCCCTTTTGAAGCCGTCCATGCTTGTAGCCGCCACCACTTCCTGTGGCAGTGAATTCCATGTGTTAATCACTCTTTGGGTGAAGAAGTACTTCCTTTTATCCGTTCTAACCCGACCGCTCTGCAGTTTCATGGAGTGCCCACGAGTTCTTGTATTGTGAGAAAGGGAGAAAAGTACCTCTTTCTTTACCTGCTCTTTCCCATGCATAATCTTATAAACCTCGATCATGTCACCCCTCAGTCGTCTTTTCTCCAAGCTAAAGAGCCCTAAGCGCTTTAACCTTTCCTCATAGGGAAAGTGTTCCAACCCTTTTATCATTCGAGTTGCCCTTTTCTGCACTTTTTCCAAAGCTATAATATCCTTTTTAAGGTGTGGTGCCCAGAACTGCACACAGTATTCCAAATGAGGTCTCACCATTGATTTATATAGGGGCATTATTATATTGGCTGATCTGTTTTCAATACCCTTCCTAATAATCCCCAGCATAGCATTGGCCTTCTTTATTGCAGTCACAAGGAATAATTCATTATACTTTGGAGTCTTTTTTATATACATTCTCCAACCAAGTATACAACATTTTCCATCTTTTATCAAAAACCTCTCTATTTTTGCCTTGTAATAATAGACTTAATCTATCCATTTCAGCTACTGATAGTATCTTTTCTATTATTTCTACTTTTGAAGGTATTTCGTCTTGTCTTCCATTTACTGGCCAATAACATTCTTGCTGCAGTAAAAAAGTAAACTATAATATACTTGCTTGTCCTATTATATATATCAGGTAACATGTTTAATAAAGCAATTTCTGGAGTAAATATTATCTGAGTCCCCATTATTTCATTTATCTTATTATAAACTTTTTTCCAGTAACTTTGAATTATTTCACAATTCCACCACATATGTATATATGTTCCCACATTTCTTTTACATTTCCAGCAATTTCTATTCATTTTTGGGTAGCGTTTTGCTAGCTTCTCAGGTGTCCAATGCCACCTGTAAAACATCTTATAGATGTTCTCTTTATACGGAATTGCTTTCATTAACTTTATTGAGTCCCACATTTTCTTCCATTGCTCAACGCTTATTGTTTTACGTAAATCTTTCGTCCATGTTGTCATCGTTCCCTTAATCTCTTCACCTTACATGTAATCTTCTATTAGCAATTTGTATAGTTTTTGAATTAGTTTATCACTGGATGACAACCATATTTTATCTAAATCGTTCCGTTCATTATAGAAACCTATTTTCTTGTCTATATTATATCTGGTAGTTAACTGCATCTTCTCCCACCATTGAAATTTTATATTTTGTTCCAGCATTTGTTCTTCCGTTTTCAAATTATTGCTTATGTCTAATAGTTCTTCGATATGATAGCAAATAACGTTTGTCGGTTATTGTTGAAATTGCAGAGGCTTCTATTGGTGCTACCCATTTTGGGGTTTTCAAATAGTATCTTGTTTTAATATCTTTCCACATTCTCATCAGAGATCCCCTTATTGTATGTTGTAGAATTTTTTTTATGATTTTGACGTCTTCGTAGCACACATTATTATGCCAGCCCACCACTAGGTTGTGCCCTTCTAGTTTTAATAGTCTATTGTTTTCTAATGTTATCCATTCTTTTATCCACGTCAGTGCGGCTGCTTTGTAATATAGATTCCAATTTGGTATTCCGAAGCCACCTGTTTTTTTTAATCCTGCATATTTTTTACGATTTATCCTTGCTTTTTTGTTACACCATATAAATTTGTCACATATTTTTTCAGAGTCCTTAAAGAAATCATCTTTTCTCAAAATTGGAATATTTTGAGCCAAAAATATAAATCTAGGGAGGATATTCATTTTAACCGCTGCGATTCTGCCCATCAATGATATTTTCAGGTCCTTCCATGTTTCTACATCCCTTTTCACATCTTTGAGTAATTTATTGTAATTGTCTTCTTTTAAGGTGATATTTCTTTTTGATATCCAAATTCCTAGATATTTGATCTTGTATATCGTCTATTTGTCTCTTTGTGCAGTTTTTTGCTATTATTTTAGTTTTATTAAAGTTAATTTTTAGTCCAGCAAATATCCCATATTCTTGTATTATCTGTATCAGATTCGGAATTGATGTCTTTGGGTCTTCTGATATAAATACTAGGTCGTCCGCATATGCTTGAAGCTTGAATTCTTCTCCTTTAATTTTTAGTCCCTTAATTAGAGTGCTGTTTCTTATCTGTTCTATCAGAGTCTCTAGAGTAAATATAAACAACAACGGTGACAAGGGACACCCTTGCCTAGTTCCTTTTTGGATTTGAATGTTTTGTGTCATCTCCTTATTTACAAGCACCTTTGCCACTTGCGTTTTATAGATTGCTTTAATCATTGTGAGAAATTTTTCTCCCGCTTTCCATATTTCTAATTTTTGTAACATGAAATCCCAGCTGACATTATCGAACGCTTTCTCTGCGTCCAAAAATAGTAGCGCAAGTTCTTTATCTGGGTTCGTCTCATAATACTCCAAAACATTTAATATTATTCTAATGTTGTCTTTTAATTGTCTCTTTGGCAAGAAACCCGCCTGATCTCGATGTATTATTTGCACTAATATTTTCTTCAATCTTGCTGCTAATATTGAGGCAAAAATCTTATAATCCATGTTTAGGAGTGATATTGGTCTATAGTTCTTGATTTCTCTTTCATCCGTATTTGGCTTCTGTATTATTGTTATAATTGCTTGGCTCCATGTTTCAGGGATTCTCCCAGTTTTACTGATATTTTGTAGTAAGTCTTTTAATATTAATATCAATTGTTCTTCATATTTTTGGTATAGTTCCACCGGTATTCCGTCCGGCCCTGGTGATTTATTTTTTTTCTGCCTTTTTAGTGCCTCTGTAATTTCACATACGGTAATAGGTTCATTTAACATCTTTATCTGTGCTTCATCAAATTTTTTAACATTTTATATCCGGGGTGAGGATTATGTTTAACTTCATGATATTGCCTACCAGTCTTTGTATCATTTCCCAATATCTCTTGACTTTCTGGCATTGCCACCACATATGAAAAAACGTCCCTATGTTTTTTGTACATTTCCAACATGCTTTAGATGCCAATGGGTCGCATTTTGATATCCTATCTGGGGACCAATACCATCTATGGTATACCTTGTATATATTTTCTTTATAATTAATTGCTCTTGCATAATTCAGCGATCTCCAGGTATTCACCCATTTCTCCCTTTCTATCGTGTGACCTAAATCTTTTATCCATGCTAACATATTTTGACTAACCATTTCATTTTGCATATATTCCTCCAGCAAAAAACCATATAATCTCTGGATTAATTTATCACTTGAGGATAACCAGATCTTATCCAGTTGTGATAGCGGAAATAGCATTGTTGAATATGGTACCAGAGAAATGTAATTCTAATGAAAAATATGTATTAACATATATAATGACCACTGCAAGAATATTATTGGCCAAGTACTGGAAACAAGACAGAGTCCCAACAAGACAGGAGACATTAGAAAAATTAATGGAAGCTGCAGAAATGGATAAGTTAACCTTAATTCTGCAAGGGAAAGAGGAAAGTGTGTTTATGAAAAGATGGGAAAGATTTTACAATTGGATGTATAATAAATAGAGGAAGTTTGACTCGAATATATAAAGTGTATAAAAGAATGGAAATTAGTTTTGTTAAGTAATTGGAATGTTGGAAGGAGAAAAATATGTTATACGATGGAAACATAAATAAAATTTAATTATTTTTTTAACATTTTGTTTTTCAAGATATTTCCGTATCAGTTCCTTATCTTGTTTCTCTTGGTGATATAACTTATTATAAAACTCTTCTACTACGTTCTTCATCTCTGATATGTTGTGTTTCTCTTCTCCATCTTTATCTTTTAAAGCTTTTATCATCCTTCCTTCTTCTTGTTTTTTATATTGTACGCGAACCATCTTGTTGGCTTGTTTGCATTCTCAAAATAATAATGCTTTGTAAATTCTATATTTCTAGCAATTTCCTGTGTCAATATCAGATTCATTTCATGATGTAGAACTCTAAGGTTTGCTTTTATTTCTTCTGCTCCTCTTATGTTATTTTTTAGCTTTACTTCTTCCTTCCCTATTTGTTGGGATACTTTTCCAAATTTTTTCTGTCTTTGTTTCTTTTTCCAAGCCTCTTGATTTATAAAGCATCCTCTCAGAAAAGCTTTAAAGGCATCCCAAATTATTTCTATCTTTATTTCTGGTTGTATATTTCTTTTAAAAAATTCTGTGATTTCTCCTTGCATCTTTTTATCAAATTCCTTATCTTTTAGTAAATTTTTATTCACTCTCCATCTTCCGTTTCTATATTTATCCTTTAGCGTTATCATCAATGGGCTATGATCTGCGTATGTATTTGGAAGTATTTCCGCGTCTGTTATTTCTGGAACCAGTGTAGTTGATAACCAGGCCATGTCTATCCTGGACCAAGAGTTATGTCTTGCTGAGTAGTATGTATAGTCCTTTTTCTCTACATTTCTTACTCTCCATATATCTATTAGACCATGTTCCTCCGCCAATTGCAAAAAATCCTTTGGTAAGTTATTTCCTGTTTTCCTATTCGAGTTCCTATCTTGTTTCTCATCCAATACCGCATTAAAGTCGCCTATTATACAAATTTCCATATTACAATAATTTGTTAGTAGTTTTTTTAAGCTTTGAAAAAATTGTTCTTGTTTTTGATTTGAGGCATAGATGTTTACAATCAAGATTTTTCTCTGTTGTTTCACTATTTGTATTGCCACTATTCTTCCGTCATCTGAGTTATACACCAATTCTGGATTAAGATGATTTTTGGCGTATATAGCTACACCCCCTTTTTTTATAACATCAGATGCTACGAAGAGATTTCCTAATTTTTTGTTTTCTAAATATTTTCGGTCTTTTATTCTTATGTGTGTTTCTTGTAAACATATTATCTCATATCTTTCTTTTTTCAGTTGATGGTAAATCTTTCTTCTTTTGGTTTGGCTGTTCAAGCCATTTATGTTTGCTGAAAAGATTTTAAAAGTTTTTGTTTTTTCCATAGTCTTTTAGTTTCCCTTTCCCTTTTCCTGCTTTTTGGATTTGTTTTGGTGTCTAGTTACTATGTGTGTTGGTGTATAATAGGATTTCTTATTTCTTTTTTTCTTTTCTGGTTTCTCTGTTCCCACATCTGGTTCCTCTTCTCCTTCCTCTCTCTCGCTGTCTTCTTCACTCTGCCATCCCAGATTTTCTCCGTATCTTTCTAGAAAATCTTCTACTTTGAAGATTGAATCCAATTTATGTCTTCTTCCCTCATAAGTGAACACTACGCATTCCGGATTCCACCATCTATATTGTATATCATTATCTCTCAATAATTTTGTTAACATCATATATTTTTGCCTCTTCTCTCGGATTCTCCATGGTACTTCTTTTAAGAATTTTATCCCCACATTTTGGACACTTACTTCATTTCTATTTGCTTCCTGCAAAATTTTATCTCCCATATTTTTCCTCACAAATTTTATATATACCTCCCTAGGTACTTTATGTTTCCTAGCATAAGAACTATTTTTTCTATAAATTTGATCTATTTCTTTTTCCAGTTCTTCTTCTGTGCCGACTTCTAATTGTTTAGAAATATTTTTGATCATTTCTTCTTTTAATTTGTCATTAATATTTTCTGGGACATTT
This sequence comes from Gekko japonicus, assembly GCF_001447785.1. Taxonomy (NCBI): domain Eukaryota; kingdom Metazoa; phylum Chordata; class Lepidosauria; order Squamata; family Gekkonidae; genus Gekko; species Gekko japonicus. The sequence continues at coordinate 1,200 of NW_015171090.1, read as the reverse complement.
TGACATCTTAGCAAGGATGCTTTTTCCATCTCTAAGCCCAGTAGGGCTTCTTCAATTTGATCTGTCTTTGTTTTAACTTCTTGTACTTCTACTTCAATATCTTTCATTTTCCCTTCCATATTATTATGTTCTGTCGCTATTTTTAATATCTCCTGTTTATTCTCTTGTATTTGCTTCTTAATTTCTTCTGTCTCAATAGTAATTTGTTGTGTTAAATTCTGTATCTGTGTTTGGATGGGCTCCATTTCTTTTCTAATTAGTGGTGGTAAAGTCATTTCAGCAAAAGTTTTCATCTCTGTGGCAAAACATTCTTGTATTAAGCTCTTAAGTTCTTTTGTATTTATTTGTGTGGTACTCATTGTGTTGAGTTTCAAGTGACTTTGTATTGTAGCCTGGCTGGGTGATTTTATTGAAGTTCTCCTAACTCCAGCAGTGCCACTACTCCCTGTAGCCATTTACCACTTTCCAATATTAATTGACTAAATGTATGTGTATATGCGAATAGTTTTATTTAGTTTGGAATTTTCCACCTTCTAAATATTTTTAGGTTTCTCTTTTCTCTATATACTTTATACGTCTTGGCCCTTTCAATTTTTAAACTACGGTATATTTTCACTTGTCAAGAGGGGCTCAGTTCAATTGCTATTTTCTTCTTCCGTTATCTGCTCTACACCACCTTTGTAGTCTGTCTAAAATTCTCTCTATTAGCCACCCCTCCTCAGTCTCGGCTTTTATTTTTCTGATCGTGCACACCCCGCTCTTTCAGTTCTAATCCTTCCTGTCGCAAACACAGTCCTTCTCCGCTCCTTCTGTCTCCACGTAGAACGCCTCCCCTCCACTTGTCCTCGGCTTTCCTCGGCTGTCTTCGAGTCCTCGGCTCTTTCCGCCCTCCACACGGGTCTCGCTGTCGATTTCCGCTCTCTCCTGTCGCTTCTCGTCTCCGCTTGCCTTCGGCCGCCCTCGTTCTCCAATCTGCTCACTGCAACTCTAGCTGCCACTCCCCGACTCCGCTCGTCCACGCCTCCGCCTCCTTGCTCATCCAGCCCCCCGTCTCTCTCTTTCCTGAATCACCGGCACCTGGCTCCTACTCCCGAGAAGACCTGAAACAATAAATACAACAAGCGTACTATCTGCAAGTATAACTTCGCTTACTAATTCAGCTGTGTTGTTACTATATATTTACTTTATATTAGCTAAGCT
>NW_015171089.1:24058-29124 GCF_001447785.1 Gekko japonicus | reverse complement strand
TTCTACGAAACGACCCCTGCTTTGAATAATTATTTTGCACAGTCTGTGGAAATCCGGGAGAGCAGGAGACTTCCTGACTTCCTCCGGGAGGCAATTCCTTCAGGAGGGGGCTACCACAAAGAAGGCACATGCAAGGGCGGTTGTTGGTTTTGCCTATTTGCAGGTTGGCCCCTGCAGAAGACCTCGCTCAGATTAGCGAAGCTGTGGTGGTGGCACAGAGTGGGAGAGGTGGTCTCATAAACATGAGGGCCCAAGCCCATGAAGGGCAGCAAATACTTTAAATTGAGTCCGGTAACTGGTGGAGTGACTGTAGAATGATCTCCCCTCAGGTACTGGGACCACCTCCTAAAAGGTGTGCTGCTCGGAGATTGGGCATGCGGGACCCTCCAGCTGTGGGCACTTAAAGGGACCCCTTTAAATGCTCCCAGCACCAGAGATAGTTCTCGGGGGGCAGGGTTTGGAGCGGGGACGTCCCCAATGTGACGTCATCACATTGGGGACGCCTCGCTCCCTCCGGGAATGACCCCGAAGTCCCCCACCAGGGACAAAGATGGTGCCCTATGGTGCAGGTAGAGAACAAGTCTTGATTTAGAGTGGGAGAGAAGCAGGAAAGGGAAGTTAAGAACATAAGAACATAAGAGATGCCAATGTTGGATCAGGCCAAAGGCCCATCCAGTCCAACACTCTGTATCCCACAGTGGCCAGAAATACCAGTGCCATCAGGAGGTCCACCAGTGGGGCCAGGACATTAGAAGCCCTCCCACTGTTGACCCCCCCCAAGCACCAAGATGACAGAGCATCACTTGCCCCAGAGTCCCTATCTATACCTTGTGGCTAATAGCCACTGATGGACCTCTGCTCCATATGCTTATCTAATTCCCTCTTGAAGCCGTCCATGCTTGTAGCCGCCACCACTTCCTGTGGCAGTGAATTCCAAGTGTTAATCACTCTTTGGGTGAAGAAGTACTTCCTCTTATCCGTTCTAACCCGACCGCTCAGCAATTTCATGGAGTGCCCACGAGTTCTTGTATTGTGAGAAAGGGAGAAAAGTACCTCTTTCTCTACCTGCTCTTTCCCATGCATAATCTTATAAACCTCAATCATGTCACCCCTCAGTCGTCGTTTCTCCAAGCTAAAGAGCCCTAAGCGCCTTAACCGTTCCTCATAGGGAAAGTGTTCCAACCCTTTTATCATTCGAGTTGCTCTTTTCTGCACTTTTTCCAAAGCTATAATATCCTTTTTAAGGTGTGGTGACCAGAACTGCACACAGTATTCCAAATGAGGTCTCACCATTGATTTATATAGGGGCATTATTATATTGGCTGATCTGTTTTCAATACCCTTCCTAATAATCCCCAGCATAGCATTGGCCTTCTTTATTGCAGTCACACACTGTCTCGACATTTTCAGTGAGTTATCTACTACAGGGGGGGGGGGGGGGGGGGGAGGCTGAGGGTGAGAATTTTTTTGGGGGGAAGGGTGGATGAAGCAGGTGTGGGAAAGGTTCTGAAGAAAGCGCCATGGGAGCGTGAAAGAGGGTGTTAAATAGGGAGATTCGGGGCAGAGGAGGGCGGGGTAGATGCAGTGCAGGTGCTGAAAGAAGGGGCAAGGGAGCTGGGGAGAGCAGTAGGAAGACGGGCTGTGGTATGTGACCAGTGTTTCCTCTAAGCTGAGTCAGTGTGAGCTAGCTCACCGTTTTTTAGCCTCCGGCGCACACATTTTTGTCTTATCTCAAGGAGGATGCCCCCAAAGCAAACTAATTTATGCAGTGGGCAAATCGCTGGCTCGGAATTTTAAAGCCAGTCGCTCACAGAGGAGAATTTTTGCTCACAAGACTCCATGGCTTAGAGGGAGCCTTGTATGTGACCCTCCGAAAACCCGTACAAAAAGAATCTGAAGAGTGGAAAGGGGCTATTTGGAGGTAACTAACCTTTTCAGTGTCAAGGCCTTTCGGTTTTGGAAATGGAGACTGGTGTGTTCTTTCCCCCACAAGTGGTTGGCTTGCTTCATGTCCCATGCTTTCGGGGAGTGGATTCCCCCGATTCCCCCCCCCCCATTCCCCACAGCCTTGTGGAGCATTCATGCATTCAACTCCAAGAGCTCCCCCCCCTTTCTCCCTATCTTTTCCAAGCCTCCTTGGCTGTGAAGGTGGAAGTTCCCTGGCACACAAGCCTGCACCCACCCAGTCCTTCCTCTTTGGTGTTTGCTGTCCTAGTCAGTCTCCTGTAATTCAAGGGCCGTTTCTCTGCTCTTCCTGGGCATGCAGAAAGGGATGTTTTCCTTCCCAGTCTCTATAGATCAGGGGTGGCCAAACTTGCTTAACGTTTAACAATTATTAAAGCCAAATATAACTCACCTACAATATTCTAACACATTTAAACCTAATTAAACAACATTACGTCTATACACCTTCTATTTTTAATCACAACTATTTCCCCCCTATAATCATATTTTAGACAAAATTAACTATAACTTAACCAAAATAATCTAATACATTTTGACTTAAACAATTAAACAACCATCCCGTTAATTACCTAATTAATATATCTAATCTCTTTTTTGTTGTTGTTCAGTCGCACAGTCGAGTCCGACTCTCCGCGACCCCATGGACCAGATCACACCAGGCCTTCCTGTCTTCCGCCGTCCTCTGAAGTTGGCTCAATTTCATGTTCGTTGCATCTGTGACACTGTCTAACCATCTCATCCTTTGCCGTCCCTGTCTTCTTTGACCTTCAATCTTTCCCAGATTCTATTACTCTATTAATCTCTATTGCTTTACTATTGATTTCTAGCACTATTACATAAATCTTTCAATTGAATAGTCCTTTACGACAAAAAATTTGGGCCAAGTAAATATGTTATTAACACAGGAAATAGCTAACAAAATAGAATATACCAAAGAATATTACTTTGAAAATGCAAATAAACCCACCCACTGGTTAGCTCATAAACTCAGGAAAGAAAAAGATAAAAGGATTATTTCAGCACTAAATAATGAAAATCAGGAGATAAAATATAAAAACCAAGATTTAAAAAATATTGTGGAAAATTTTTATAAGACACTTTATAAATAAATCCCACAAAATCAACAAAAAGACTTTCTCTTGAAACACAACAAAAAGAAATGGAGAAGACCCTGATGCTGGGAAAGACTGAAGGTCAAAGAAGACGGGGACGGCAAAGGATGAGATGGTTAGACAGTGTCATAGATGCAACGAACATGAAATTGAGCCAACTTCAGAGGACGGCGAAAGACAGGAAGGCCTGGCGTGATCTGGTCCATGGGGTCGCAAAGAGTCGGACTTGACTGTGCGACTGAACAACAACAACAAACAATATTCTAACACATTTAAACCTAATTAAACAACATTACAGCTATACACCTATTTTTAGTCACAACTATTTTCCCTCTATAATCATATTTTAGACAAAATTAACTATAACTCAACCAAAATAATCTAATACATTTTGACTTAAACAATTAAACAACCATCCCCTTAATTACCTAACTAATATATCTAATCTCTATTACTTTACTATTAATTTCTAGCACTATTACACAAATCTTTAAATTGAATAGTTCTTTATGACAAAAAATTTGGGCCAAGTAAATATGTTATTAACACAGGAAATAGCTAACAAAATAGAATATACCAAAACATATTACTTTGAAAATGCGAATTAACCCATCCATTGGTTAGCTTATAAACTCAGGAAAGAAAAAGAGAAAAGGATGTTTTCAGCACTAAAGAATGAAAATCAGGAAATAAAATATAAAAACCAAGATTTATAATTTATAAATCTTTATAAATAAATCCCACAAAATCTCTTGAAACACAACAAAAAATTTTTTACTGAAGAGCAGGGGAAAATTTTGAATGAAGCCATCAACTACTTGCGAAATACTGGAAGCGTTTAAAAATCAAAAGAAAAAGAAATCTCCGGGCCCAGGTGTCATTCCGGCCAAGTTTACCAAAAACTGGAAGATGAATTATTGCTCAAAATCACAAGGTCAGCACTAACAACTACAGAATGACAGGTATACCTATTTTCAAAGGCAGCAAGTCCAATCCACTTCTTGCGTCACTCACTTGTCCATCAGAAGGCTCTCTGGCTGCCGTGGGGGCAAGCCCTCTGTAAATTCTCACTACCAGTTTAAACGTATTTCAGCAACTAGAACTCATGCACCTCCCCAACCCAAGAGTTTCTACATTTTAAAATTGTGACACTGAACACAATGACAGCACATCTTGTAAGAGCCTCATAGAATAAATGTCAGACCTTTGGGAGCGGCAAGGCATGAACAGATATCACACATTTTTACTGGGAGATATGCAAATCTGCTTTTTATTAACATTAAATGTCTGGGTGACATTGGTGGTTTTAAGTTGCTTTGTGAACCTTAAGGGAGTTATGAGACAGTTGTGAATGGTGTGTGAGTGCATATGAATATTGTTGCAGATCACTGAAATGATTGCATCTTTAATTTCGTTGTGCTATGTACACTGACAATAAAGTATACTATTATTATTATTATTATGACAGCACATCTTGTAAGAGCCTCATAGAATAAATGTCAGACCTTTGAGAGCGGCAAGACATGAACAGATATCACACATTTTTACTGGGAGATATGCAAATCTGCTTTTTATTAACACTAAATGAGGCTGCTGGAAATAATAACAAAAGCGGGGAAAGCAGATATTGATAATGATATTTATTTTCCCAATGATATGTGTTTGCTAATGACACTTCGCTTCCCCAGCTGCCCTGCCGGGAGCCGCGCAATATGTGTAAAAGAGCCGCATGCGGCTCCCCAGCCACAGTTTGGCCACCCCTGCTATAGATTATTAACCACAGCTCCCTTTTGAGGGTCAGTTCCTGCCCAGCATGTGTATAAATCTGAGTCTCAGACCTGATCCACATGCCCAGGAGCAGGGGTCATTTTGTAGAAAAAGAGGTGCAGGAGCTCATTAGCATAACTCATTTGCATATGCCACACCCCCTGACGTCACCGGAAGTGTGTCAGAAGGCAACACCCACTGCTCAGGCTCCACTGGACTGTT
>NW_015171089.1:7735-22899 GCF_001447785.1 Gekko japonicus | reverse complement strand
AGTGTAGCTTTAGGCAGGGGCAGGGACTCATTGCCCAGGAATGGATTTGGTGAGGTGGGGAGGGAACATTTCAAGGAGGGAAGGGGGCATGTGAACCCGCTGTCTGGGCCTGCCTTTACCGAATCCGGGAGCATGACTTGTGCCCCAAATCCAATCTGGACAGAGGGTCACTGAATGGACTTAATCTAACAGGAGGAGGAAGAGGAAGAGATTGGATTTATACCCCACCCTTCACTCGGGAGTCTCAGAGCGGCTTACAAACTCCTTTCCCTCCCCCTCCCCACAACAGACACCCTGTGTGGTAGGTGGGGCTGAGAGAGCTTCTGAGAGAACTGCCCTTTCAAGGACAGCTCTGACAGAACTGTGGCTTGCCCAAGGTCATCCAGCAGCTGCAAGTGGAGGAGTGGGGGAATCAAACCCGGTTCTCCCAGCTTAGAGTCTTAACCGCTACCCCAAAATGGCATCAAGAATGTCTGTAGAAAAAAGTTTCCCATCCTTTTCCTTCTCCCCCTCCCAGAGCCAAATAGGCACCATGAAGCCAGCTCAGGCACGGGGAGGGGGCGACGTCACTGGGGAGATTTACAATGGAGGGCAGGGAGGCTTCCTTCTCTGTGGCGAGGCTCAAGGGACTGGGCTCCATGCCCTTGTTTTTGGCGTTGCCAGATGTTGGGCCTGCCCACCGGAGAAGCAGGAAAGGGCTCACCCCGTTTCTAGGATGCACAGAGAAAACAGGGACTACGAAACAATAACGGCCCATGCATTTTTCACGGGAAACCCTTTGGTCTTTTCCATATGGATATCCAGGGCTATTTTTGGGCAGCAACGCACAGGAACGGAGTTCCGGCTGGCTCCCGAGTTGTTCAACTTCTCAAGGGACTTCATAGAAGCGTTCGCGGACAAAGCGAGACCGCTCTATGCCTTGCTGAAGAAGAACGCCCCGTGGCGATGGGGCCCTGACGAGCAGAAGGCTTTCGCTGAGCTCAAGCGGAGCCTCGCCTCTGCCCCCGCCCTGGCGCACCCTGACCCTACCACACTTCTGGTAACATGGGGGTGTGGCCTAATAGGCTAATACCGCGGTGCTCTTCTTCCCCCCTCTTTGTGCTTCTCTTCCAGGGTTAATTTCCTGTCTCTGGCTTCTGGGTTCCCCCACCCTCCGCCCCCACCCATTGGACCTGCTTTCCTGGTGGCAGAAGGCAAGTGGGTGTTCTCAGTGCCCCTGGCATGGAAAGGGGGCACTGGAGACTTTATACGAAAGCCGCTAAAGTAGCAGAAATGCCAGGAGCCACGTCGCAGAGAAGAACACTGCCAGAAGGGCCAGGGCCTGGAGTCTGCCGAATCTCTGCTGGTTGCATTTCACCCCTGTGGCCTCCATCTCCCCCCCCCCCAGACATCTATAGCCATGTAGAATGTCACCTTCATGTAGGGTTGCCATCTTCCAGATGCAGTCTGGAGACCTCCCAGAATTACAAGTGATCTGCAGACTACAGAGGTCATTTCCTCTGGAGAAAATGGACCCCGTGAGGGTGAGCTAACAGCTCTCTGAGGTCCTTCCCCTCGACATCCTCTGCCCTCCCAGTTTGGTGTAGTGGTTAACTGCACTGACTGTGATCTGGGAGAACCGGGTTGGATTCCCCCACTCCTCCACTTGCACCTGGCTGGATGACCTTGGGCAAGCCCTAGTTCTGATAAGAGCTGTCCTTGAAAAAGAGCAGTTTCTCTCAAGAGCTCTCTCAGCCCAACCCACTTCACAGGGTGTCTGTTGTGGGGAGGGGAAGGGGAAGGAGTTTATAAGCCACTGAGACTCCAAGTGAAGGGTGGGGTATAAATCCAATCTCTTCTCCTTCTAAAATAATCATTCATTTCTGAGAGAATTCAGCTCTGAGAGAACACTGGCGGGCCCAAGGTCACCCAGCTGGCTGCATGTGGAAGAGTGGGGAATCAAACCCGGTTCTCCCAGATTAGATTCCGCCCTCTTAACCATTACACCCAGCTGGTATTTTCAGAGAGGGGAGAGGACTACTTCTGCTGGAGAGCTGTGGGGAGGAGAGGACAGGAAATGTTTCTCTAAGGTGGGAGGCATACGCAAGGCAGATTACGCATAGTGACTCAGCATAGTCAACAAGATGGGATGTTCACAGTGCTCTCCACCTACCAATGAAAGGATGCCCCAAATTGGAGGTGTGTGTGGGGGGAGCAGTGTGATGCTGTACAGGAGGAGGTGCTTTCTGAAGTTCGCATTTGCAGATTTTACCCGTTTTGGGGTCCAGATTATCCCCAGCTTCAGGATTTTGATTCTTAAATTCTGTCTATGTTTGGCCACCCAATGAGAAGGGAGCCCTCCCTGGAGAAGACCCTGATGCTTGGAAAGATTGAAGGTCAAAGAAGACAGGGAAGGCAAAGGATGAGATGGTTAGACAGTGTCATCGATGCAACAAACTTCAGAGGACGGCGGAGGACAGGACGGCCTGGCGGGATCTGGTCCATGGGGTCGCGAAGAGTCGGACTCGACTGTGCGACTGAACAACAACATGTTTGGGAGAACATATGTCTGTGAACAGTTTTTTTCTGTAATAAATGTTCATAAATCAAAAGTACGTACACAAAAGTGTGTCCTCAGCTTATGCATACACACCTAAGCAGTACACTGAAGATTGCTACAGCACAGACATCGATTCCAGATTTTGATGCAATAATTCAGAGCAAGAGGTGATAATGATCAAAGACTGTTAAATACCAGAAGCAACGTAAGGCTGTTAATGGTTTAAGCAGGTTACTATTTTGAGTAAAAAATAATATTGTTAATTGGGTTTGCCAGTGTCCTTTATAAAGTTTATATCTCTGGCAGCTGGCATGACATCTTATCGCACAGATAGCCCGTCCTGGCCATGTGACATTTATGGCTAATCCAGCCCTCATAAGAAGTGGGTTCTTTGATGCGGCTGAAGATGGCCACTGAGACTGAATCTCTTCCCACACTCTGAGCATTGAAAGGGCTTCTCCCGTGTGGATCCTTTGATGCTGTTGACAATGGCTACTCTGACTGAATCTCTTCCCACACTCGGAGCATTCAAAAGGATTCTCCCCCATGTGGGTTCTTAGATGATTCTGAAGAGAGTCTTTCCAACTGAATCTCTTTGCACACTCGGAGCATTCAAAAGCTTTCTCCCCTGTGTAGGTTCTTTGATGCTGTTGAAGATTGCCACACTCTGAGTATTCAAAACTAAGATTAATAAACTATCAAGTACAGAAAGTATAGTCTTATCAGCTGTCCACCTAATACACTGCATACCTGTGTTGCAGATGACAAGTCTCCTGAGAGCATTAGAAGAAGAAGAAGAGATTGGATTTACACCCCGCCCTTCAGTACCTGAAGGAGTCTCAGAGCAGTTTACAAACTCCTTTCCCTTCCCCTCCCCACAACAGACACCCCGTGAGGTAGGTGGGCCTGAGAGAGCTCTGACAGAGACTGCTCTTTCAAGAACAGTTCTGACAGAACTATGGCTTGCCCGGGGTCATCCATCAGCTGAAAGTGAAGGAGTGGGAAATCAGACCCGGTTCTCCCAGACTAGAGTCCGCGCACTTAACTACCACATCAAACTGGCATAAAATCCAAGCAGTGAGGCACACTAGCATAGCAGCATTCCAGAGCAGTCAGCCATAGTCAAACATATCCCTTATGAGTCTATTGCTCCATTTATAGAATGGAGTCAGGTGGTCTCTCTTGGCCAACTAAAGCTCTTCTTCTCAGGTATCTTCCAGAGAACACTGCTCTTTGCTTCTTCCAGAAGATGCTTGCTTCCGCTCCTACTTTCCTCCTCCCAGCACAGGTTCCCTTGAAGTACCCAACTACCACATTCCACTGTCTGGCCTGGAATGCGCTAAAGCTGGTGGTAGCAAGAGCTCTGAAATGAGACACCTGTGAGCTCAAACCAGGCCTGACAATATTCATATTAACCCTTCTGATGGAATCAGGGTGCCTGAGTGTCACACTCCCACACAAATAATGATCTCTTGAATGAGCTGTGACCCTTCCTTAGCTGAGTTTTGCTTCCTCTTATACAGAAAAAATTAATCGTGGGTTGCCATCTTCCTGGAGGAAATCAGTGTTCTCTCCCTTTAACAGAAGCATTATGGATGTTATTTTTTTCTCTTCAGAGGCCCATTTCCAGACGCTGAACCTCTGGGAAAGTGACAAATTATTCCACCCCCCACTTCAGGTCTGTTGGCAACCCTAATGTGGCTACTTTTTCAAATTAAAGTAGGGAGATGGAAAGAGAATTTTCTCAGTCCGGGCCATACAGGCAGAACCTCAGTGAAGGAATTCAAGGGGGCTCTGAGGAGGCAGGGGTGGGGACTGAACCTTGCCCCAGAGTTCACTCCAGGATATTTCCAGCTCCTGGAACCGGAGGAGTCAGAGCAGAAGGAGGGAATCTTACTTCTCCTTCCTGATTCACTCTGGGAGACTGGGGAACTCATGTCCCACAAGGTTCACCTGCCAGCTCCATGGATAACGGTCCCTTTTCACAATACCGGATGCTGTTGGGGGAGCGGTCTGTCTGATCCCTTCGAACTTACTGAGGGGTTGGGTTGGGGGACACAATCTTTTCCTTTCGACCCAAATAAACTCTACTGCCAGGATGCTTTGGGCTTCAAAGGGGTGAGTCCCCAAATAGCTCACAGCAGGCTGGATTGGGAGGGGGGGATTAGGGTTGGGGGATACTTCTCTAGAACTGCTTGCCAGATCAAAATGTTTGTGAATTGAGGATGTCAGCCAGTCGCACTAAGTTTACTCCAGTAGCAGAGAGGGTGTAGATATCCGTTACCTGTCAGAAAGAGTTAGACTGACAGATAACCTGAAGTAGCAAGTTTCAGAAATGGAGGCAACCACTAAAAAGGCCTTTCTGACCTTTCTGAACCTCCAACATCTGGGAGTCTGAAGAAGACCCTCATCAGAGCCAACTAAAGGGAAGTTTTACCCTTGTATGTATATATCTTTTTTTCCCTCTGAGGTACATGAAAGTCAGATCTGTGCCTCAGGGGAGGATGGGCATGAACCAGGGAAATGTAGTTCTGTTCATGGTTTTGGGCTGAACCATGAACTGAACCCACTAGCTCCCAGCTGCTCAGCTGTTTCAGGCTGTCTTGTGCAGAAGAGAGCCCAAAAAACAGCGGCCAGCAAGAAGGGGGGTGGATCTCCCGAGAAGGGACTTCTCCGAGCATTTATAACATATCTTCAACGTTAGGGTGTGTAAATTCAAGCTCTTTACAACAGTTTACATTGTTTCAATGCTCTGTATGGTCTGTGGTTGTCTTTTAGGTATGAAATAGGAAAAAAGCTCTTTTCACCAGCTAAACAGTTAAATGCTTTCTCCTTGTATGTGTTTTTAGATGATATTGAAGACTGGCATTGTGAGTGAACCTCTTTCCACACTCTGAGCATTCAAAAGGTTTCTCCCCTGTGTGGGTTCTTTGATGCAGTAGAAGATTGAAATTCAAATTGAATTTCTTTCCACACTCTGAGCATTCAAAAGGTTTCTCTCCTGTGTGAGTAATCTGATGCCGCTGAAGATTGCCACTGTGACTGAATCTCTTTTCACATTTTGAGCATTCAAACGATTTTTGACCTGTGTGGGTTCTTTGATGATCTTGAAGATAGTCTCGCCTACTGAATTTCTTTCCACATTTTGAGCATTCAAAAGGTTTCTCCCCTGTGTGGATTCCTTGATGCCGTTGAAGGCTGCCACTTCGACTGAATTTCTTTCCGCACTGCAAGCATTCAAAAGGTTTCTCCCCTGTGTGGGTTCTTTGATGCTTTAGAAGAAGGCCACTTAGACTGAATCTCTTTCCACACTCTGAGCATTCAAAAGGCTTCTCCCCTGTGTGGATACTTTGATGCTGATGAAGGAGGCCACTCCGACTGAATTCCTTTCCGCATACTGAGCATTCAAAAGGTTTCTCCCCTGTGTGGATTCTTTGATGCTGTTGAAGGAGGCCACTCCGACTGAATTTCTTTCCGCACTCTGAGCATTCAAAAGGTTTCTCTCCTGTGTGAGTTCTTTGATGCTGTTGAAGATGGCCACTATAACTGAATCGCTTTCTACACTGTGAGCATTCAAAAGGTTTCTCCCCTGTGTGGGTTCTTTGATGCTGTTGAAGATTGCCACTGCGACTGAATTTCTTTCCACAGTCTGAGCACTCAAAAGGCTTCTCAGCTGTGTGGATCCTTTGGTGCACTAAGAGCTGTGATTTGCATCTGAAGTACTTTCCACACTCAAAGCATTCATTTCCTTTCATTCTACTGTGCTTTGGGAAGTGTACATAATGCTTTCTTCCATCAGAGAACACCATTTCAGCCTCTGAGGAGATAAATAGCTTCTCTCCTGAGTGAATCCCTTGTTGAACAAGGTCCAATTTTTCTAAAAAGCTCTTACCACAGTTTGAACTACTACAAGCTTTCTCTCCTGAATGTGTTCTTTGAGGTCTAAGGAGCTCTGCTCTGCAAATCCTGGTCTTTCCACCCTCCAGCCTTTGATGGGTCTTCTTTCCACGGTGCACTCGTATATGGACATTATACTGGGTTTCATCTGAGAAGTTCATTCCACACTCCAAGCACTTGTATGTTTCCTCCACCATGTTAATTACTTCACGGAAATTTCTCCCTTGGCAAGGAATGGGTTTATCCCTCTTCTTGACCATGTGGCTGCCTTTCTGCCTCTTAGGTCTGCCTTGACTCCTGAAGTTTCCTCTCACATCTTCATTCTTGACTTCATCTGGCGATAGGTGATTCAGTTCCTCATCCTCCCCATTCCTCTGATCCTTCCAGGCTGAAATAAAGAGAGTGATGCTGTTGGAACCTATACAAAGAGGTCTGATCTGCCATTGAATTTACATCTACACTCTAAATATTTATGTGTCTTCTTGCTGATGTACACTGAAGTGTACAATAATTTACACTTTAAAAGTACACTAAGCCTCCTATGTCAGAAACACTTGGTTTGCTTCCATTAGGGCCCATGCTCACGTTCCTTAATTAATGACTGGAGAAGGTCACCTTTCTAAGCAGTGTTTTATCCAGCTCCAGAAAGGCACCTCTTGGGTTGCGAGCTATCACATACTTTTCTGCAATTACCCAATACCTGTTGACTCCCAGGGTCTCCTTCTAGATGGGTTCAAACTTGGGATCTGTTCAATACAGATGCTGCCTTAGATAGGGGAACTGTTACCAGTTCCACATTTCCCCCCTGGTTTCAACTGCTCAAATGGGTTCACAGCAGAGCAGCACAGATTCTATTTCTGGTGGCCACCAGCTCCTCCCCAAGTGCAGGGCATACATAACTGACTAACAGAGCCCATTTATCAGGTGCCAAGACAGTTTTTCAGAGGGCAGTTCACCTGGGCAGTGTGAGCAGGGGAGGCCAAGGTCTTCAGGTGTCTGCTGCCTTAACTGAACGCCTGGCAGAACAGCTCCATCTTACAGGTACTAATTATGCGATTCCCAGGGCCAAGTTCCTTGGAACCAGTTTAGCCTCACATTCGACGGCAGACAAAATGATGACGATCATTATGTCCCCTACATGATGTCGCTGTATGAATTGGCTGCCAAGAAGATTTGTGCCTTGACGTTCAACGTGTTGTATTCTACGGTATGTCCTGATCTTGACAATACTAATATTGTTTTTAACTTTGTTTTGTTTTTACTGTAATATTTGCTACTGCTCGGGCAGCTATTATTATACTGTTACAGCCTCATGCAAATAAACTTCAACCTACCAACCACTTTAAAAGTACATTAATCCTCCTTCATGAGTCACCTGGTTTGGACTCTGACCATTTATATGGCTCCCCACCTGTGTGACTTTTTTGATGTGAAGTAAGGGCTCCTTGCCAATTAAAGCTCTTTCTGCACTACAAGCAATCATACAATTTCTCTCCTAAGGAACTCTGCATCTGCAAAACGGCTTGCGTTCCCTGAGTGAAGGTCTTTGCAAAGGCCACACTTCCATTTTCCCTGGAGTGGAGTCTCTGATGAGGATGGAGGCTTTTGTTCCTTTGTTTTTTGATTGACCTTTCTTCTTGGACTGGGATTTCACACAAAAAAGCCCTCTTGGGCAAGGAATGGGCTTCTCCCTCCTCTTACCTGCTTGGCTTCCCTCCTGCCTCCGTGGTCCATCTCCGTAGTGTCCTTCGGCCTCTTCATTCTTGGCTTTTTCCAAAAAGAACCCCTGGAATTCCCCAGCTGTCTCCTCTACGTCTGCTCCTGGAATAAAGAAACAGCATCAATCAGCACCCCTGCGAGAAGCCAGGCCACCAGTCGGGCTCTGCTCATGAATGGGTGTGCAATTCCTTTATCAGATCTTCTTTCCTCCCAAACTGAGCCGCTGGTCACACACCTTATCCCTGCCAGGCCCGCCAGTAGAGCTGTTTTTATATTCTGCCTATCCCTCCTCTCCCCCAATTCTCCATATGTACTTCAAGGGGAGAAAGTGGTAAAGAATAGATTCCCCCCCTGTTCCCAGTTGACTTGCTGTTCAGCACCTTTGATGATTCTCTGTTCTTGACAATTAAATACAAGATGTTATCAAGATATCCAGACCTGCAACTACACAGGGAGTTTTCATTCCACCCCTATGGTCTTTACTCTACCCACTTGTGTCGTAGGTAGCTGCTTGGTTCGCAGGGATAGACTGAAAGACCTGGTGGCAACCTACCAAGACTAGGGTGAGTTTTAGACTCTCTCTGGTACTTTGTAACTTTGTTTTGCAATGCGCTCCCCTTGCACCAAAAGTTCCTGCCCCGGGATGGGACTGGCACTTTTGACACTCCCTTTCTCACAATACAAGAGTAGAATTTCTGCTCACAAGACTCCACAGCCTCGAGGGAGTATTGGCTCCCAGTGTTTGATACATTAGCCCTCCTGGGCACACATACAGCATGACGGAATTCACTGCCACAGGAGGTGGTGGCAGCTACACGCATGGACAGCTTCAAGAGGGAATTGGATAAATATACGGAGCAGAGATCCATCAGTGACTATTAGTTACAAGGAACTCTGGGGCAAGTGGTACTCTGTATTCTTGGTGCTTGGGGGTGGGGGGCAACAGTGGGAGGGTGTCTAGTGTCCTGGCCCCACTGGTGGACCTCCTGATGGCACCTGGTATTTTAGGCCACTGTTGTGACACGGAGTGTTGGACTGGATGGGCCACTGGCCTGATCCAACACTGGCTTCTCTTATGTTCTTATGCAATGATTCCCCCACTGTTCCCAGTTGACTTGCCGTGCAGCGCTTTTGAGTATTCTCCGCTCCTGACAATTAAATACAAGAAGTTATCAAGATACCCAGTCCTGCAACTCCACAGGGAGTTTCCACTCCACCCCTACGCTGTTCACCATACCAACTTGTATCATAGGTGGCTGGTATGTGCCCACTGCTTAATATGTTAGCCCTCCCGGGAACACATGCAGCATGCACCTGGGGGTTTGGTAAATTATTAATTCGCCATCTTGTAGTATGCTTACCTGAGCTTTACAGATTAAAAACTGTAATTGTTTGGAAAATGGTTTTCATTGTTTTATTCCCTGTTGTAACCCATCCTGAGCTTGCTCGTGGGGGAGGGCGAGATCGAAATGGCATAAAATAAATAATAAATATATAGCTGTGATGAGAGCCAAGAAGGAGCTGGTTTTCAGCATCCCCAAAACATGTTTGCTACAGGGCAGTGAGAAGTCAGGGGCTCCCAAAGTGACCCTCACAGTCCAAAAGGGACCCCAACCCCCCAATGGTTTTTTGGAAGAGGTGCCATTTGTCAGAGAGGGAGGCGAGAATGGGAAAAGCGGCCCTGCAGTGAGAGATAACCAGAAGACTGGTTAATGGGCCTCAAGGTCATTAACTTCTTTTGGGCAAGCCGTAGTTCTGATAAGAGCTGTTCTTGAAAAAGAGCAGTTTCTGTCAGAGCTCTCTCAGTCTCACGTACCTCACAGGGTGTCTGTTGTGGGGAGGGGAAGGGAAAGGTGTTTGTAAGCCACTCTGAGACTCCCTTGGGGAGTGAAAGGTGGGGTATAAATCCAATCTCCTCTCCTCCTCCACCTGGGGGTTTGGTAAATTATTAATTCGCCATCTTGTAGTATGCTTACCTGAGCTTTACAGATTAAAAACTGTAATTGTTTGGAAAATGGTTTTCATTGTTTTATTCCCTGTTGTAACCCATCCTGAGCTTGCTCGTGGGGGAGGGCGAGATCGAAATGGCATAAAATAAATAATAAATATATAGCTGTGATGAGAGCCAAGAAGGAGCTGGTTTTCAGTATCCCAAAAACATGTTTGCTATGGGGCAGTGAGAAGTCATGAGCTCCCAAAGTGAACCTCACAGTCCAACAGGGACCCCCCCCCCCATGGTTTTTGGAAGAGGTGTCATTTGTTAGGGATGGAGGTAAGAATGAGAAAAGCAGCCCTGCAGCTTAGGGCCAACCTACACTCAGAGCCATTTTCTTCCAGTCTGAGTGTATCTTACTGTCAGCGAGAGATAACCAGAAGACTGGTTATCAGGCCTCAAGGTCATTAACTTGTTAGGTAAAGGTAAAGGTTTCCCATGCTCGAGAGCCAGTCGAATCCGACTCTAGGGGGCGGTGCTCATCTCCGTTTCCAAGCCGAAGAGCCAGCGCTGCCCGAAGACGTTTCCATGGTCATGTGGCCGGCATGACTAGACGCCAAGGTGCACGGAACGCTGCTACCTTCCCACTGAAGCGGTACCTATTTATCTACTTGCAATTTCTTCCTTCCAAACTGATAGGTTGACAGGCGCTGGGGCCAGAGATGGGAGCTCACTCCATCACACGGCACTAGGGTCTTGAACTGCTGAACTACAGACCTTCTGGTCTGCAGCTCAGCGTATCAACCCCTGGGCCGCTGCGGCCCCTCAGGTAGTGAAGGGCAGGGTAAAAATCCAATCTCTTCTGCTTCTGTAGAATTCTTCTCTTGGGAGGCTGAGAGGCAGGGATGTAGAATCATAGAGTTGGAAGAGACCTCCAGGGTCATCTAGTCCAACCCCCTGCACAATGCAGGAAATTCACTCCATCACGCGGCACTCGGGTCTCGAACAGCCAAATGCTTTTTACTTATTATTAAATTTATACCCTGCCCTACCCAGCCAAGGCCAGCTCAGGGCGGCTTACAGAAGAATAAAACCACAATAAATAGTTTAAGCATAAAACAATTCAATAGTAAAACGTTAATTTACAATTAAGATGGCTATCGGCTTTCACTGTACCGTCCTAGTGATCGACCCAGATTAAACATTGTGCACCTGGGGCAGGCGGATCAGGGAGCATGGTTCTCCCTCGGGGCGGCTCCTCATTGAAGCCTGGTGGAAGAGCTCCGTCTTGCAGTGCTTCCAGTCTGCAGCTCAGCATCCTAACCACTGAGCCACCGCAGCCCTATCATTAACTCCTTACAGTAGTGTAAAGCCCTCTGAAAACCTGTCCCAGAGGGACACACAGTGCCAAAAAGTCCAGATAAGACCCCAGGAGAGTCTGTCCTGTGTCATCCTCCCCAAACACTTGCAACACATAGTGAACATGGAGCAAGCATACAGATAGGAACGTGTCCAGCAGGACCAGAACGATGTAATGGAACTGTGGGGGAGTTAAGAGCAGCACAGGCAGGGGTCATTTCCTGCAGGAGCGCACGGGAGCGGAGCTCTGGCAGTAAAGAGCCCCACCCCCTGCTCCCAGCAGCCCTCAGTCAGAGCAAGAAGCAGCCAGGTAAGTTGCAGAGGGCCCCCCCACCCCAAAACAGTCCATTGGCACCTTTAAGACCAAGTCTTATTCAGGTACAAGCTCTCCCTCCTCTGCGAGGACAGATCTGCACGTTCCCCCCCCCCCAAAATAGCTAGCAATCCAAAACAGTCCCGTGGAGCCTGAGCAGTGGGTGTTGCCTTCTGACACACTTCCGGTGATGTCAGGGGGTGTGGCATATGCAAATGAGTTATGCAAATGAGTTATGCTAATGAGCTCCTGCACCTCTTTTTTTTACAAAATGACCCCTGAGCACAGGGTTGTCATTGTTGTCAACCCTCTTCCCTGGGGACAGGGGGGGGATTGTGCTGGCCGGCCTTGGAGAAACCCACACATCGGAGCGCACTGAGCGGACAGGTATACCTGGCTTTCCCGTATCTGTGTGTTTTCCAGTGGCAGATGCTTTCCTGCCTCAAGAGGCTGGAAGGGACTTAGCCTCTGGGAAGGAGTTGGTCACTTCCTCTTGGGGAGACAGGTGGTGTCTCGTTGTGGCTCAACCAACTGTGCTTCAGCTGAGAACCTGACTCTGTGTTTAGTGGGCTGACAGGGTCAGTGGGAATCTAAGTCGAACATAAGAGAAGCCATACCGGATCAGGCCAGTGGCCCATCCGGTCCAACCCTCTGTGTCACGGAGTGTACAAAACCCAGGTGCCATCAGGAGGTCCACCAGCAGGGCCAGAACTCCAAAAAGCCTCCAACTTTTGCCGCCAAGAATACAGAGCATCACTGCCCCAGACACAGGGTTCCCCCCACACCTTGTGGCTAATAGCCACAGATGGACCTCGGCTCCATATGTTTATCCAGTCCCCTCTTGAAGCTGTCTATGCTTGTAGCCGCCACCACTTCCTGAGGCAGTGAATTCCACATGTGAATTATTCTTTGGGTGAAGAAATACTTCCTGTTATCTGTTCTAAGACTACTGCTCATTAATTTCCTGGAATGCCCACATGTTCTTGTATTGTGAGAAAAGTGCTTCTTTCTCTACCTGCTCTATCCCCTGCATAATTTTATAAACCTCAGTCATGTCACCCCTCAGCCGTCATTTCTCCAAGCCAAAGAGCCCCAACTTCGTTAACCTTTCTTCACGGTGAAGATGTTCCATCCCCTTAATCACTGTACTTGCCCTTTTCTGCACCTTTTCCAAAGCTTTAGTATCTTTTTTGTGGTGCGCTGACCAGAACTGTACACAGTATTCAAAGTGAGGCAGCGCCATCGATTTATACAGGGACGTTATGACACTAGCTGATTTGTTTTCAAGTCCCCAGCATAGCATTTGCCTTTCTTATTGCAGTCGCACACACCGAGTTGACACCTTCAGTGAGTTATGTACCACGGCTCCAAGATCTCTCTTCTGGTCAGTTACTGCCAGTTCGGACCCCGTCAAAGCACACTGACATTAAAGATTTTTTGATCCTTTGTGAATTACTTTGCACTGGCCCACGTTGAAAATCATTTGCTACATTGAAACCCCATCACCCAGATTCAACAGATCCGTCTAGATCTCCTCACGGTCCTCCCTGGTTCTCACTGCCCCGAATAACTTCGTGTCATCCGCAAACGTCGCCCTGTCACTGCTTACTCCCAACTCTAAAAATTTCTTCAGTGGTGCACAGTTCCACCCTCATAGGGTGAGGACCGATCCCCCCTCACCACCACAGAGGGTGCTGTGTGGTTTGGCTTAAGTGAGTTCCCCTTGGGGTGGCGGGTTAACTGGTGGGACTACCTGCTTCAGGCCACCCCCCTGCAGGGTACAACAAGCCCCTAGAAAGCAATCAGACCCATCTCCACCGAAGGCCTGAAGGCATCCAGGAGCTGGCTGTAGGAAAGGGTTGACGTGCCTTTGGCACCCACTCCCATGAATACCCTGTATTTAGGGATACTGCAGCAACTCAACAGCCAGAGTTGAGCTCAGCCCCAGGAGGAGCTTCCGAGCCCCCAGATCTCAGGACCCAGAAGGCCTCCTTCACTCCTTACCCAGCAGGCTTGAAAATTCCACCAAACCAAGAGTTGCTTAGAAGCGATGAAAGCCCCCATGGGTGTTCCTTGCCCGATCCCTTGACATAACTGTGAAGGAGACTCACTTGCAGCCAGCTCATCAGGGAAGGAAACACACTCCTGAGGTCCTCTACGCAAACTCTCCAGCCCTTCTTCAGATGCGAGGCCTTTGTCCGTCTCCACCATAGTCTCTCTGAGATTCCTGGCTTCTTTGGCAGAGGGAAAGAAAAGGAAGTGACCGTTCTGATATGGGGAAGGGAGGAAAGGAATCCAAGGAAGAGGAATACTTCTTCTGGAAGGACGGAACCATGGTCAAGGCCCACGATCTGAACCAATACAAGGGGGATGGAGCCATACCAGATCACAATCAGAGCGGATGACCGTAATCCCATCACGGGAGAAGGGCGTGTCGTAAAGGCTGGCAACTGAGAAATTGGGATCTGGTCTTTTCCAGAGTCATTTCTGAGGGCCTCTCGGCCTCCCCTCGGCCACAGGCCTCTCTGGCTTGGGTGAGGGCCCCCACACTGGCCATGCTGAACCATCCTTTTCACTGCCACCCCCACCTCCCTGAGGCTCCCAGTGTGGGGGGTAGGAGGTAGCCAGGGAGTCCTCACAACCACATGTTGCTTTTCAGTATTTTGATTCATGTAACATCCCAATGGCAGCTTTTTGCACCTTGGGCACCTATGAAAGGTCCTTACCCAGAGAGGCCACGCTCCCGTAGTTCTCCCGCATGACGTCCCTGTAGAGAGCTC
The DNA here is from genome assembly GCF_001447785.1 of Gekko japonicus. Taxonomy (NCBI): domain Eukaryota; kingdom Metazoa; phylum Chordata; class Lepidosauria; order Squamata; family Gekkonidae; genus Gekko; species Gekko japonicus. The sequence continues at coordinate 8,359 of NW_015171089.1, read as the reverse complement.
TTTGGTCCGGATCCAGCAAGGCCCACTCGGCCTCGGTGAAATACACGGCCACCTCCTCAAAGGAAAAGGGAGCCTGAAAGGAAAGGCAGATTCCGTCTTCAGAGATCAGTCCCGGCAGAGACTGTGCTCTCGATGGGGGCATTCTGGGAGGGTGCAGGATGCAGAGTTTGGCATGCGTCAAGAGAGTGGGGTTCAGACCCTGTATCTCCTCAGTCAGCAGGACCAAAAGCCTCCCTGAGAAAGGAGGGGAGACCTGACTATCTCCCAATCTTCCCCCGCTACCTGGACCAGAGGTGAAGCAGCCGATTCCACTCCACTGAAAAGACAACGGCTCAGCAACATCCCTTCACTGCCTGCAAGGGAGACAAAATTGGAAGGGTGAATGTTAACCTCAAGTTCCTACTTTTTTTGCTTCTTTGATCTCAGCTTCACGCATCCCTGCTCCCACGGCTGTGAAACCTCTTTTTTACATTTGAGAAAATTTGTAATGACTTTTAATCAACTGTGGGAGAGAAACAGGTACCCCACAAGCCTCGGGGGATATAAATGCTGCCGACAGGTTTCAGACTTCTGTGAGACTTGAAATGTGCCCTGTGAACCCTGGAGCTGAAAAGGTGACGCCGT
>NW_015171089.1:0-7721 GCF_001447785.1 Gekko japonicus | reverse complement strand
TGCCATTCTCCCGCCTGCTGAGCCCCCTGACCCATCCTGGAGTCTGGACCGGCAGGAGAAAAAGAGGGGACCGTAAATCACACTGCATGACAGTTTATCATCACATCCAGCTGAAAATCCAGACATGATTTTCGTGCATCACCCCACACTCTGGAAGCTCTTCTAGGGTACCACGAATAGGTTTCCAGACTGTCGGCTGATGCTCTGACTTCACATCCAGGTATTTGGCCGGGCGGGACATCAAGGTGACATCACGTTCACACACACACACCCCGTGCTCCACCCTCAACCCTCATGGGGGTGCCAAAGGCCACGGCCTGACATCCCTCGTCCGGGATCCTCTTTCTGACGGTGGCCCAACAGATTCTCCCGGAACTCCTTTAAGCAGTGGCTGAGAAGCCCAATTACTGGCCTCTGTGGCCTCTGTGGCAACGGGTTTTCAGAGGTTTGCTACCGTGGAACACGGCACGTGTGTGTGTGCATGATTGATTGATTGCATTTTTATGCGTAAAGTGCTGTCGGGTCACAGCTGACTTAAGCTGACCCCACAGTTATTAAAGGCGAGGGCCCTTCAGAGGAGGTATGCCTTTGCCTGCAAGAACCCTGAACGTCTTCGGTGGTCTCCCATCCAAGTACTAACCAGGGCCGACCCTGCTTAGCTTCTAAGATCGGAGGAGACGGGGCTAGCCTTGGCCACCCAGGTTAGGGGGAAGGTGGAGGTTCCATTCATTCGCCATGGCTAATGGCTACACCCTCATTTCTCTCCCTTTCCTGAGCCACCTTGAGTCCCTCCTACCATGGAAGGAAGGTGAGATTTTAATTAATGTAAGTAAGAATGGAATTGCCCTCCATGAATCTGTCTACTCCCCTTGAAAGTGGAGTGGCCATCACTACATCCTACGGCACTCTGGGTGCGTTCAGACGGGGCATTTACAACGGTATAGATGCGGGTTGGAATCGGTGTACTTACCGGTGTTCACATAGCGAACATCTGCCTTCCGTCCCTAACCGTTGCAAAGCCCTTTAAACCGTTGTACTCTGCCACTAGGTCCCCAAGTGGTGGTGTCCTGAGTGCAACGGTTGTAATTGCTTAACCCCCGTCTGATCGCTCTCCGCCGTTGCAGAGCCACTTCCGTTCGGAAGCCTGAGGCTTCCAGTCCCCCCCCCCATTTTTTTTTAAAGGTCGGCGATATGCGCTTGGGCGAAGCTTTGCCCTGGCGTTTGTTTTTTTTAAAAAAAGAAAAGGGCCTTAGTTTAACGTTTCGGAGGCGTCCGGGACCTCAGGGAGGCTACTTTGCACTTTAAACTTTAAAGGTAAGTCCTTACCTTTAAAGTTTAAATGTAATACAGGGTTTTTTGTGCATGCGCGAAGATCGCCATTCTGTGGATGGCTGCCTATGCGCATGCTCAAACTGAGTTTTAAAAAAAAATGCCGATCCCCACTGTGCGTGAACGGGCATACAGCGATTGGCTCCGCAGACAGGAGGTAAGTGTGATCGCGTTTCAGCCGGCATAAACTGCACCGGTTTCAACCGGTACAGTTTATGCCGGCTGAAACGCCCCGTCTGAACGCACCCTCTGTGTCCCAGAACTCCATTCAGTGTAACCTGCAAAAGCATTCCCCTTTTCTCCTCTGTTGAACCTTCTGCCCTACAACGTGACAAGGTCCCCCGATCCCATCTGGGCAGGAGGCACCCTTACCACTTGGCAGGGCATCTCGGGCACCCTCCTGGGCCTGCGCCCTCTGACTTTCCTCTGACGGAGCTCCTTCTGCCTCAGAGAACTTCGCTTCCATCTTCACGGATCCTCCCCACATCTGAAACAACAGCAAGGGAGGCAGGTAAGAGAAGGACTGGAACAGGCTGAGGAGACGGATCCTGCTGCCCCACTCCCAGACGCCTCATCCCTGCATCCACCCAACAGAGATGCTTCAACGATCGGGGTCGGTTTTCTTCCCAGCCTAGTGAAGTATCTAGAGGTAGAAATATTTAAGAAAAGATGGGAACAGTACACTGAAGAAAGAAAGATGAAAGGATCACAGATTCCTTTCCAGAAGATTCTTTTGAAGAAAAGCCAACAGTTTTAGAAAGTGAAGGGAAAGCTGTACTGAGAGCAACTGGGAGAAATCAGGAATAGACGGGATGTCAGTAGAGCTATTCCAAGCTACAGAAAAGGAGCCCATCAAAATTGGTTGTTGTAGATTTTCCGGGCTGTGTGGCTGTGGTCTTGGCATTGTAGGACCTGACGTTTCGCCAGCAGCTGTGACTGCCATCCTCAGAGGTATAACGAAGAAGAAGAAGAAGAAGAAGAAGAAGAAGAGATTGGATTTATAGCCCTTCACTAGTTCCAGCTCCTGCCAACCTAGCAGTTCGAAAGCAAGAAATTGCAAGTAGATTAATAGGGACCACTTCGGTGGGAAGGTAACAGCGTTCCATGCACCTTGGTGTTTAGTCATGCCGGCCACATGACCACGGAAACGTCTTCGGACAGCGCTGGTTCGGCTTTGAAATGGAGATGAGCATCGCAACCCTAGAGTCGGATTCGACTGGCGTTCGAGCAAGGGAACCTTTACCTTTACCTCACTACCCAAATGAGTCTCAGGGCGGCTTACAAACTCCTTCCCCTCCCCACACCAGACACCCTGTGAGGTAGGTGGGGGTGAGAGAGCTCTGACAGAAACTGCTCTTTTTCAAGGACAGCTCTGACAGAACTATGGCTTGCCCAAGGTCATCCAGCAGCTGCAAGTGGAGGAGTGGGGAATCAAAGCCCGCTTCTCCCAGATTAGAGTCCATGCACTTAACCACTACCCCAAAGAAAGATGGAGTATTCTCTGTGTCAAGGTGAGAAGAAAAATGGTAGGCAGCTGATCCATATGCAAGAGAACCTCCTCAGGAAAGCTCCTCCATTAGCATGTCACAGCCTGGGGAGCTCCTACATGACTCAGCCCGACTCCACCTTCTTGAGTAGATATAAATTACCTGCCTACCAGTGGGCTCTAGATAAAATCAAGCCTCAAATCTCCTGGAAGCTAAAATAACTTAAATGAGGCTATCGTATTTTGGTGACGTTATGAGAAGACAGGAGTTGAAAGTTGAAGGCGGCAGGAAAAGAGGAAGACCAAACATGGGATGCACTGACATAATCGAGGAAGCCACGAGGGCCTCTCAGTCTGCAAGACCCGAGCAAGGCTCTTAACGGGAGGAGGTCACAGGGTCACTACACGTCTGAGCCAGTTTGGTGTAGTGGTTAAGTGCATGGACTCTAATCTGGGAGAACTGGGTTTGATTCCCCACTCCTCCACTTGCAGCTGCTGGATGACCTTGGGCAAGCCATAGTTCTGTCAGAGCTGTCCTTGAAAGGGCAGTTTTGGACAGAGCTCTCCCGGCCCCCACCTACCTCACAGGGTGTCTGTTGTGGGGAGGGGAAGGGGAAGGAGTTTGTGAGCCACTCGGAGACTCCAAGTGAAGGGTGGGGTATAAATACAATCTCCTCTTCTTCTTCTTGATGGCAGTTAACACGCGCACACATAGAAATATCTGACAGGAAGCCTTAGGGAATGAAAAACCCCTCACCTGCTCTGCCTGCCTCTTCTCCTCTGCCTGACTCAGGAGGAAACCTTCGGCCAGGGCCACCGCCTGGGAACTGGTCTCCGGCCCACATCCTCTGACCCAGCCCTGCATGTCCTGGGGCAGGACGGCCAGGAACTGCTCCAGGATCACCAGGTCCAGCATCTGCTTCTTGGTATTCCTCTCCGGCCTCAGCCAGTGGTTGCAAAGTCCATGGAGCCGGCTGCAAACCTCTCGGGGCCCATCGGCCTCATGGTAACAGAACTGCTGGAAGCGTTGGCTGTGTACATCTGTGCTCACAGTGTCCTGAGCCAAGATCTCTGGTGCAGCTCTTTCCCAGAATTCAACACCACTTCCTGCTTGGATGGGATGGGGAGGTTTTCTTGATGTCTTCCCAGTTCCAGGGCCTTCTGGGTCGTTCTCTTCCATCTCCTTTCTCTTGGGTTTCCTCTGCCTCTAGAAAGACACTCTTATTCACTTGGCTGTGAAGAGGGAGAAGGAAAGAGATCAGAAAAGTAGAAAGAAAACAAAAGAGAATGGAGTTCCATCACTGACCCTGGTGAAGAGACACCTAAGGGTTACCCTGGTGGATCAGAAGGAGCGTCCTTGTTGTAGTTTGTGGATCAGGGTTAATGTCACCGTGCAACAGATCAAGCTTTTAAAGATATGCCTGTTTGGTCCTTCAGGAAAGAAAAACAGTGCTCAGAGAGCACTGAGGTTAGGGACACAGAATCGCCTGACCTTTACCGGCTTGAGAGACATCAAGCTGGCTACTAGAGCCAGGGCCTTCTCGGTGGCGGCTCCACGCTGGTGGAATGAGCTCCCGGATAACATCAGGGCCCTGCGGGACCTTTTACAGTTCCGCAGGGCCTGTAAAATGGAGCTCTTCCACCAGGCCTTCGATTAGGAGCCGCCACCGTTGAGGGGGCCACTGGAGACAGCCCCACAGACTTCGGTGCCACCGGAACACATCTTGGACCACATAATGGCTATTGCCTTTATTTGTATAGTGTATGCCACCAGCCTCATTGCCATTACTACTAGTACTAAAGGTAAAGGTTCCCTTGCTCGAAAGCCAGTCAAATCCGACTCTAGGGTTGCGGTGCTCATCTCCATTTCAAAGCCGAAGAGCCAGCGCCGTCCGAAGACGTTTCCGTGGTCATGTGGCTGGCATGATTAAACGCCAAGGCGCATGGAACGCTGTTACCTTCCCACCAAAGTGGTACCTATTTATCTACTTGCAATTTCTTGCTTTCGAACTGCTAGGTTGGCAGGAGCTGGAACTAGAGACGGGAGCTCACTCTGTCATGCAGCACCCAGGTCCCGAACCGCTGAACTACTGACCTTCCACAGCCTGCAGTTCAGCGACCCAACCACCTGAGCCACCGTAGCTCCACTACTAGTACTACCGAGTGGTTATGTAGTCCTAATTTATTAATGTATTTTAATGTATTTGTCTTAGTGTTTTAAATGTTGCTAGCCGCCTTGAGCCAGTCCTGTGGCTAGGCGGGATACAAATCGAAATTATAAATAAATAAATAAATCTCTGTTGGGCTCTTTAAAAATCTGTTGCGGATGTTATGAGCTTGGCTTCCGATTTCTGGGGACCAGTCTGTCTGGCAGGTGCATCTGCAGGTAAACTGGGGCCCAGGACAAAGCAACTGGGAAGGGCTGGACCAGGGGTGGCCAAACTTGCTTTAACGCAAGAGCCACACGGAATAAACGTCACATGTCTGAGAGCCACAAGGCATGAACAAATATAACCCACAAGTTTTAATAGAAAAATATGCAGATTTGCTTTTTCTTGACATTAAACGAGACTGCCAAAAATAAAAACAAAAGCGGCAAAAATAGATATTGATAATGGTTAAACGGGGAGGGAGGGGAGAAAGAGAGAGAGAGAGAAAGGTGGAGTGTAAAGAAAGCAAATAGATGGGAGGGAGATGTGCGGAAAAAAGCAACTTTAACTTTAAGAGCATCTTTCAAGACCCCCACGCCCCCATGCAAGTTGGATTGGCTTGGAGAAAGGGTTTAAAGAGACAAATGCCTTCTCCAAGCCGGCCGGCGGGGGTGGGGGCATCTTTAAGAACACATTTAAAGTTAAACGTTGCTTTCTTCCTCTGCTCCCTCCACCTCAAGCCTACCCAGGGAAGGGAAGACTGGCTGGGGAACGGAAGACCGACCGGGGAGGCATGCCTCCCCTTTGCTTCCCCAGCCGCCCTGCCGGGAGCCACACAATATGTGTGAAAGAGCTGCATGTGGCTCCCGAGCTGCAGTTTGGCCACCCCTGGGCTGGACCCACTGCAGACAGCTCCTCAGTAGGCCGGGAGGGCTGGGCAAGAGCTCAGCCCGAGCAGCCAGCCGAGGGGAAGGGGCAGAGGGGCTGCTGGGCGCATACAGGAACAGGAGGCAGGGATGGAGCAGGGGTCCTCAACTGCTCCCTGGCTGCTGTGGTGAAATGGCTGAGAGTGAAGAAATTGAAACTGAACCCTGGAAAGACAGAAGTCGTACTGGTTGGGAAAGCAGAAGTCTCAAAGGACATTTCTAGTGTCCTGGCCCCACTGGTGGACCTCCTGATGGCACATGGTATTTCTGGCCACTGTGTGACCCAGAGTGTTGGACTGGATGGGCCTTTGGCCTGATCCAACATTGGCGTCTCTGATGTTCTTATTCTGTTTCTTGCTTTCGATGGGCTTCAGCTAACCCTTGCCGAATCAGTTAAGAGCCTTGCCATTATGGTGAACCCAACCTTATTGCTGGAGAAGCAACTTAACGCCGTTGCAAAAAAGGCTTTCCCGTAACTCAGCCTAGCTTCAAAAATGGCCCCTTCCCTTGATATAGTATAGTTGATCCAGCCACCAAGGTCCATGCCACGGTGACATGGAGACTAGACTGACATAATCGAGGAAACCCTGGGCCAGGTTGCTTCTTGTGTTTGTTCTAAAATTTCAATTAAAATGTGGTTTTTTTTAAAAAAGGAACTAGATGTGGCAGGCGAATTACTGCCATTCTGCAGTCCCTCCACTGGCTGGCCTGGACAGGGGCCTTCTCCACTCTGGCCCCCACGAATGGTCTTCCCGAAGAGGTCAGGAAGGCACCCATTTGCCTGCCTTCCCGCAAACTACGCAAAATTGAATTATCCAAGATGACTTTTCTAAGCAAGCAATGGGGTAGCACTGGACAGAAGGCTGTGCAAAGTACAAGTTATTTGGATGAATTACTGGGGACTGGAGTCTATATTACTCTGTATAGTTGCTGTAAGCTGTGTCCTACTATGTAATTTTGTATCATTTATTGGGTCCGTTGAAAATGTATGCTTTCCTTCAATACCGTTTTACAGATTTTTGGGTGGTTCTACAACTCACATTCTATTTCATAGTTTATTGACTGCACTGAATCCTATTAAATGGCGGGCTATAATTTGTTGGTCTTTAAGATACCACTGGACTCTGTTCTGCTGCGGCTACCCCACCTGAATCTGTCTTCATCTAAGGCACCACATTAAGCGCATGGAATGGAAGTCCATCAGCCTTAAGCAGAAACTTGCCCAGGTACAGCCTAATATTTCCTTTCTTACAACATGAACCTGAACTATTCTGAAGAAGTGCGCTTGCACACAAAAGCTTATACCCTTAATAAAACTTAGTCTTAAAGGTGCCGCTGGACTCGAACTTTGTTTGAGAATGTAAATAAATAAAACCACCACCCTCTCCCAAACTGCAGGTGGGGGGGGAGCACACTGGCCCCAAAGTGCGGTATCTGGGGCAACCCATCAGCAAGGATTTCTCCCATGGCATCACCCCTGGGACTTCTTCCTGGGCCTCCTGCCGCCCTCTGTGGCTCAGAATTCATTTCGATTCACTAAATGCAGATCCCGCCTTTTAGCCCCTGCAAGGGACGAACCCCTGGGGCCATTTATTGATTTAACCAAATCTGCCCTCTGCTCCCTCTCCCTGGAATGGGACTCCAGGCGACTTGCAGCATATAGAAAACGGTACAAAAGATGCATTAAAGAAACGTTAAAGATATTAAACCACTACCCAATCCATCCCGGAGAAAATCTACCCGCTATCAAGCAGGGTAGGACGCGTGGATCTGGCTGGGCTGGGCACACCCCCATCATTTACCAGCTGTCCGGCGATCAAGACCCCCCTT
>NW_015171088.1:24436-29177 GCF_001447785.1 Gekko japonicus | reverse complement strand
TAAAGTTTTCAATATGTATACTGAAAACTTGTGAACTTCTAATCGTTTTTTTAAATTTTTTTGTAGAAGTGGTTCTGGACGTGTGTTCTGGAATGTCCCCCCCCCCAAAGGCCTGATAATAAGGTTTATAAGAATGCACAAATTTACCTTTAAAAGTGCCTCCCATACTGGCATGAGGAAGCCAAATAGAGGGACCAGTTTAATGTTAGCAGTTCTAGCTGTTTCTGGGTGACCTGTGCCCCCCAGAGCAGCATTTTGGGGATCATTTTGGGTTGCAGTGGGAAATAGAAAGTCCCACTCTAGTGATGGACAGACCATTTTTCATGAGATCCAAAACCATGTTTCAATGTGTACACTATGTAAGTGTTAAGCAAGCCACCCCTTCTTACAAATATGGCCCCTCAGAAAGAATGCCCCTGCATCAACATTTTGCCTTGGTTTCTCAACTAGACAGGAGAGGTATCCAAGCAGGAATTCATGGGTAATTTCCTAAGACTCTTGACATGTACAATCCTAATGAATTTCTGCCTCTTTCCCACTGTGCTCTGTAGATATTGGTTGCCTCCACAATGCCATCTTGATTCTGGTGACAGACACCTGAGTATCTCATACCGCATCTATCCAGCTAATTTTCAACATGGCCCCAACTGGTGATACTTCAGTCTGGAGATTGGGGCTGTGGACCGACAAGACAGATATTTCTACAAACCTGAGAAAAATCCCACGTTTGTAGTAAAATGTGAAAAAAATGAGAGAAGGGGATTTTTGTTGTTGTTGCAGACCTAGGAGAATCTTTAGGTTTGCAGAAAAATCCCCTCCAGAGGAAAAGCAACTCCAACAAAAAATGCTGACAGGAAACTTGCTATTGGGTTGAATGCATGGGTAGGATGGGCTAGATGCAAATGGGGGAAAGATCACTGTGGAATGACAATAGCAGAGGGTAACTGCTATGCTTGACTCCCATAGCCAGAACTGTATGTTGTTTATTTGTTTATTTATACTTTCAGCTTGTATCCTGCTCGAACCCCCCAAGGGGTCTCTGAGCGGCTTACAGTTACTCTTTATCCTTATCTATGGCCACATATAGTCAGGGTGGGGACTGCCCTACCGGCACCCAGTGGAGGGACTTGCTGTTCTTCTCTCCCGGTTCGGCTTATTGTCGGCTCGGCTTTCCGGTTTCTGGCTCCTCTCCTTCTCCTTCTTGTGGTCTTCGGTGTTGGCTGTGATCGGCAGGCCCATTCGGTGCGTGGTTCGCATCGGCGCGGCTCCGGCTCTGTCCATTTTGGCTCCGCCGCGCCTGCGCCTCTACGTTCTTTGCGTCTCCTGGCTCCGCCTTCTGCCGAACGTCCGATCCACTGCTGGTGTTGCGCCTAGTTGCCATTTCGCCGCTGATACTCCATCAGCCCCCACAGCGGGGATGGGTGCCCCCTGCCACCTAGGGCAGGTACCCATTTATCTACTCGCTTTTTCAATGTTATTTATTGCTTTCGAACCGCTGGGTGGGCGGGAGCTGAGACTAGGGCCAGGTGCTCACCCTGGCCGCGGTGGGTTTCGAAGGGCGATAGACTAGTGGATCACAACACTTTCAAGATTTTCTGTTGAGGAACTTTATTTTCCAAAGTGGAACCATCTCACAAGAGGCAGCAAGATTTACTGCACTGTGGAAAAGAGAAAGATATGTTATCTTAGGCTGTGGTCACACACACGAAATAATCCACTTTCAATCCACCTTCAATGCACTTTCCAACTGGATTTTGCCAGTTCACACAGTAAAATCCAGTTGGAAAGTGCACTGAAAGTTGATTGAAAGTGGCTTATTTCGTGCATGTGACCGCAGCCTAAATTATGTAAGATATTAAAGGCATTCATGAAAGAGACATCACAATATTTAAAAGGCTGCAGAAGGTTTAGTGTATACAATTAGCCCAAAATATCTGGTATTTTTGGATGAATGGCCCAAAGATTTTAAGATGTCCTCCAAGAGCTGAAAACCACTACCCAGTGGTGTCATAAGCCTTGGAATTAATGTTTTCTGTAGTGGACAGAAAAAGCTGAAAGTGGGGACTTCCTATATATTTGATGAACTTGAGCTGTGGTTAATGATGAAGTTATTTAGGCAAAGTCATTTGTATCTTATTTACTAGAATATTATTAGCTGCTATGAGCAGAAGTTACTAAGTCAAGTGCTTGGGGGACCCCATTGAACTTTTTGGCTGATTAAAGGATTTCTGTTCATGGAACATGACTTTCTCTCTCTCCCCCTTCAACTGCAGCACAAATGTCCCACCCTAATGCTGCTCCTGGGGGATTGGGGACCCCTCAGAAACAGTATGAGGGATTTAGAGGCCTGGAGTGAGAGGGGGTAATTAGTGAAAATCATTCCCTTTCCATCAGTAGAAATCCCTCTGTGTGATTCCCTCCCATCAAGTCACAGCTGGCTTGTGGTGAGCCCATAGGGTACTAAAGTCAAGAGATGTTCAGAGGGGGTTCGCCATAGCCTGCCTTGATGTCATGACCCTGGTTTGGCTCTGATGGCAGTTCGACGTTCATTTTCAAGCAGTGATAAACATTCCTGAGCATCGTCAGTGACTTGTAGGCTGGGTCTCAGGGCTTGTAATATTTCTTACTACTGAAGGAAAAGCATAGGGATGCCAGGTTCCCACTGGGATAGGGCATCTCCCACCCCCAGCTCCCATTGCCTGCTGCCACTGCGTAGGCTGGCAAAAGAAAAACAAATTAAAACTGCTGTTGGCACAACAGTATTACATCACTTTTGGGGAAACATGGGAGTGACATCACTTTGCTCTAGGAATCACCAGAAACTCTATGGTTTTACCATAGAGCTTCTGGTGATTCCTAAAGCAGCATGACCTCAAAACCTGGGTTTTTCCTGGAAGTGATGCAAAGCCATCACACTGACACCCCTCCGTGACCCTGCCCCCTCAGAATCCTGCTGGTTTTCAGTCACTGACTGGCAAGCCTAGAGGAGAAACTCTCTTACTGGTGGACATTGAGAACTGGTGATGGAATTACAAGTGCCAAAGCTGCAGTGACATTCAGGCACTCATCTCCTGAACGGCTAGTGGAAGCACATAGTGATGGGTTCACTTGCTGCTAGCCACTCAGTAGCTACATGCCTGCATGGCGCTGTACTCCCTGGTCCCCTGCTTCTGCGTACTGTGCTTGCAGCCATGAAGGTATGTTTCATTTGGATGCTTCTGGGAGATGTGTAAGAAGAGAAAGAGGCTTCCCTTTAGCCATCCTGGTTGCTAGGAGGACAGGATGTTCACTGAGACATAAGGGTCACTCATCTTGCTAATGGTGGTTGAGACAGGACTGCTATATCTTAAGGACAACAAAAGTATGATAATGGCTGAAGACTGAGATTATCAATATTATGCTCTTTAATGTGCCCATTTATTTTTTTCTTTAAGTAAATAGGGCACGGACATGAAAATCTGTGAAACCAGCACATGACCATGACAACATATACTGAAGGCACACTCTAAAGACAGATATGTTTTATTGTAAACTGTGTACCGATTTTATGTAAGCTGCCCTGGGCTGGCCTCGGCTGGGAGGGCGGTGTAGAAATAATAACAATAATAATAATAATGTGATAGTCCAGTAAGGCCAATTGGGAAAGCCCATGAGAAGCATTAAATCCAAATCTACTTTTTTGGGGGAAAGTTTACATTCAGAAAAAAAAGTTTCTGAAAATCTGTAGCCCATAGCAGATGACACTTTTGGCTGGTGCATGTGGTCTCACCAAGAAACCCAGCTTCCAAATCTCCAAAGTAGACGATTCTCCCCCACCTGAAAACCTCCAGAGTAGAAGATTTCTTTTTAAAGACAGCACACTGACAGAAAAAGCAAAGAATATCTATGCCTCGATTTTCAAAATAAAAGTAGCCCACCCATGCTTGAGAGGGGCAGTCAAAACCAACAGCTCGGCTGGCCTTCAACTGACCAATATTTAATCTATCACAAATATTTTCTCCTTCACTGAAGAAGCCAGGCGTCCACTGCAGCTTAAGGAGACAGCTTTGCTTATCTCTGTCTTTATTCACACTTTGATATGGACTAGATGAAGTTGTTGCACCAGTCTCCCACGCAGCAGGTGTATTCATAAACAAATCCAGGCCACTTAGATGGGACCCTGGCATCACAATGTGGGAAGCTGCTGACAACACAGCTCCGGAATTTTTTCACCAATTCATCATCTAGACAGAAGGGGACATTTTGTATTACCATAGGTGTTAATGGGAAAAGAGACATCGATATGACTAAGAAAGCATATAATGGAGGAAGGGCACGCAGGACTTTGTCAGCAAGTGGTTCCAGTGCCAATGGTAGAGGACAGGTGCAGTGTAGTTGTTGCTCTCAACGTTACAATGGCCCCAAGTGAAGAACATTTTTAGCAATGAACAGAAATGATTCATTTGCACAAGAGAGAGAGAAAAAGGAAAAATGCCTTGGGAATACAACTTCACGGCACTGTTCTAAACACTGTTCCTTGGTCACTCTACAGCAATGGTTCCCAGCCTTTTGTTCCCACAATTTCAAATTCATTTAGTGTGGTGACTCAAAAACACACACACATACATACACACACAAAAACAGAGCGTGCACAAATGAATAAAATGGCCAAAGTCTGGTATCCACTTTCATAGGCTTTTGAGACCAACTTTTCGATCTGGAAGCACAGGTTGGGAATCACTGCTGTACAGTCTGACTGTAT
>NW_015171088.1:18515-24388 GCF_001447785.1 Gekko japonicus | reverse complement strand
ATATTGCAAGGGTTCACTGTGAAGTGACGCCATCGCACTGGGGACATTGGGCAGCAATGCTCTTGTTTGAGGGCAAAACTCTATGGTTTGAAGCTGGCTTTACTACAGAGTCTTACCCTAAAACCAGAGCATCACCACACAACATCCCCAACATGATATCACTTCTGGGTGACATAACATCTGAGACATCCTGGAACACCCCCCCAAATCCCCCTGCTAGCATGATGAGGGGACCTGGAAACCCTAGAAATGGGCCTATTTCTAACTTTGGCTCCTATGAGTTTTGGGATGATCACCGTATAATCCCTAAATTGTGTGGTCTCTTGCACCTTCTTCCAAGGCTGGAGGGGTTTGGAAGTTTGCGACATCATGTCATGGAGTTAGCTGTTTTTGTTGTTGTTGTTCAGTCGCACAGTCGAGTCCGACTCTTCACGACTCCATGGACCAAATCATGCCAGGCCTTCCTGTCTTCCGCTGTCCTCTGAAGTTTGCTCAATTTCATGTTCGTTGCATCTATGACACTGTCTAACCATCTCATCCTTTGCTGTCCCCGTCGTCTTTGACCTTCAATCTTTCCCAGCATCAGGGTCTTCTCCAGTGAGTGTTCCCTTCTCATTTGGTGGCCAGAATATTTGAGCTTCAGTTTCATTATCTGGCCAATCAGTTGTTCCATATCTGGTTCTAACTGTTGCTTCTTGACCCTTATACAGGTTTCTCAAGAGACATGTGAGGTGGTTTGGTACTCCCATCTCTTTAAGGACCTGCCATAGTTTGTTGTGATCCACACAGTCAAAGGCTTTGGCATAGTCAATGAAGCAGAAGTAGATGTTTTTCTGATACTCTCTTGCTTTCTCCATAATCCAGTGAATGTTGGCAATTTGATCTCTAGTTCCTCTATCTCTTTGAAACCCAGCTTGTACTTCTGGCAGTTCTCTATCCACGTACTGTTGAAGCCTAGCTTGTAGTATCTTGAGCATGACCTTGCTAGCGTGTGATATGAGTGCAATTGTGCAATAGTTTGAACATTCCTTGGCATTGCCCTTCTTTGGGATTGGAATGTATACTGACCTTTTCCAATCCTGTGGCCACTGTTGCATTTTCCAAATTTGCTGGCAAATTGAGTGCAGCACTTTAACAGCATTATCTTTTAAGACTTTGAATAGCTCAGCTGGTATACCATCACCTCCACTAGCTTTGTTAGTAATGCTTTCTAAGGTATATGTCTGACATATACTGGGGTCAGGTCTTCTGCTATAGTGGGAGACCCCTGGCATTGCCCCCTTGTTATCCAGTGCCACTTCTTTGGCCGGGAGAGGAGAAATGAGGAGGGGAGGGCTGGACACAACTGCAAGTGACATAATTGCATTGGGGCAATGCAGTAGGCTTCACCCAAAACTCCATGGTTCAACCATAGAGTGACTCCTAGAGCATTTCGCTGACATCAGTGCAATGCTGGCAAGCCTGTCTCTCCCCCAGTTTCTCCTGGTGAGTTGCCACTCTACCCTCATATAGTGTTGGGGTGTTAAACTGACATCATTTGTATACCTCTGTAACCAAAGTGAGGCACTGAGAGATGCACCAGACTCAATGGCATGCAATGATACTAGGGGGAAGAAAGTTCCTGACTCATAGAGATACAAGGCAGCCTTCTTGGGCAACACAGCTCAAGACGTTCCCACCTTGATGAAAGAACAGTAGAAGCGTATTCCCCTGCTTTCACAGTCTTCTTCCCAGAGAATGTTCCCTAGAATCCTCAGTGCTCTTGGAGGAGGTATAAGGGATGCACTGAGATCACACCGGAAAGCCCCAACCATGATCACCCAGGGCAAAAAAGCTACCCCCAGGTCAAGAATCTTAGGGGATGTCTGTGCCTTTAAGAGCAGCATTGAAGAATCACAGTGGTATCAGGAGCTGCTCACCACCACCAGGTCACAGAGCCACTCATACCATAGTGACACTGTCCAGCTGCCAATTGAATGAGCACAGCAACCAATGCAAAGAAATATGAAAGGACACCACAGATAGTTGGGGGGGGGGGAGCTGAGCTGTTCCTACATTCTGCATTTTACTTTTACTCTACATAAAGCAGTTGCTGGAATCCAGATGTGGACCCCGGACCAACTTCCCTGGGATGGCAGAAATCCTAAGGGATGTGGCAAAACAAATGGGAGTTGCCCAGACTGGGAGGCGCAAGCTCCCAGTATCTCAGAATTATGCAGAAGTAGAGCCCTGATTCCACAAAAGGAAAGGAATATCAGTCCTTTGGGGGTCACCCATTTCTTTAATCTGGACTTCCTCTCTGTAGAAGCAAAATCATCCTGGTTACTTAGAGACAAAGACAAACAAACTGCTTCTGCAAATTTTCTAGCAGTTGTTGTCAAATTGCATGACAACTTTTGCAGTAGCAACAGGGGTCATTTCCTGCGGGAGCGCACAGGAGTGGAGCTCCGGCAGTAAAGAACCCAGGGGATGGGCACATGCAACAAGCCCACCCCCTGCTCCCAGTAGCTCTCAGTCAGAGCAAGGAGCAGCCAGGTAAGTTGCAGAGCTCCCCCGCCCCCCAGCCCAAAACAGTCCAGTGGCACCTTTAAGACCAAGTTTTATTCAGGTACAAGCTCTCCCTCCTCTGCGAGGACAGATCTGCACGTTCCCCCCCCACCCCAAATAGCTAGCAATCCAAAACAGTCCAGTGGAGCCTGAGCGGTGGGTGTTGCCTTCTGACACACTTCCAGTGATGTCAGGGGGTGTGGCATATGCAAATAAGTTATGCTAATGAGTTATGTTAATGAGCTCCTGCACCTCTTTTTCTACAAAATGACCCCTGAGTAGCAATCTTTAAATTCTTCTATGTTTTCCTGTGGAATAAGGGCAGTTTGCTCTTCCTGACTATGGCTGCAAAAACAGCAAAGACAATAAATAAAATAAATGAGTCCTTCGGGGCTCCTGCAGCTGTCTGCTCAGGTCTAAGCCAGATCTGCGACATGGCGTGCCGCGACTACTTGCCAAGGTAAAATTTCATAGACATGCAGATCCCATCTTCCAATTTGCATGTTTCCCAGTCCTCACATTGCTGGCCAGGCAGGCTGTAGCACTTATGGCACTGAATGGCATCTATTGTAAAAAAAAAATAGAGGAAAAGATAAAGACAAACTTGTAGGAAAGGGGGGAAACCAACAAAATCAAAGTGCAAAATACTAGAGGCTGCAACAATAACCAATATCGTGAGATAAACACAGATAAAATACACCTTGGCCCATATAAAAGTGACTGTAGAACATATACATATTATAGATGGGATAACACAATTGTGGGAAATGCAATAACTAACACTGGCAACTATCAGTCACGACGCTAGTAACAGTCAGTCATACACCCATAAGTAATGTAAACCCTTAATGTGGTTACAGCAGGGCAAGTCTGGGGTGGGGGGCAGCAGTGGACACCAGGTTGCCCACCTTGGCAACCACCAGGAGACTGGGGGGGGGACAACTTCACAACATCACTTCCAGGAAAACCTGGAAGCTATATCATGATTCTCTAGGAATTGCTGGAAACTCTATGATTTTTCCTGATTTTTCAAGCAAATTGCTGGAAACTATGGTTTTATCAGATTTATGGTGATTTTTTTTTTAAAAAAAATCTTTCTCCTGTTGGCTCCTGGCATGCTGGCAGTCAAGGCCCATGCCAACCCTAGACAGAGCTCATGCCCATCATTTCCTCCCCTGCCATCACCCTCATGAAACTGTGGCATCATATGCGTCCACTTAGATCACTTTGTCAGTAAATGGGCCCTTTCCTAGAGCAATACTTCACAATCTCTGCATGACTGCCATTCATTCCAGTGACAACCCTTAGAGAAAGCAAATTCTTGCTGTCTGGCCATTTGTTGGTATGGGAAGAAATCTTTGCTATTGTCTTACCATTGTGGCTGTGGGAGGGAGGGATGATATGTCTCTCTAAGAGGCTACACTCCAGAGCCCATCTCCCCCCCAACATCCTCATGTTTCACCTTCCCCTAGTTAGTCATCATCGGGACAATAACCATGCTCCATTCACTCCAGTTCAAAAAGAATCTTAGCAAGCAGTCATATTTTTAGAAGAAAAGGGGGAAAAGAGAATAGACTCTGTTTGCTAATTTCTCTCCTTACCTGCTGTATGTTAGACTTACCTCCTTCTCCAAGGCAGTGAAAAACACAGAATGCAACAAGCCAAGCCTGAACTGTGAGTGGACACAGGAAGAACCTGCGTCCAACTGGGTAGCCTTTTGAGAAGAAGCAAGCAACTAACCATTCATCAATTAACATTATGAGTTTCTGTCCCCTGTCAAGGCAGGGACTGAGCAGGCAGTTCTGGAACCTTGTGCTGAGTTTCCAACTTGTACTTGGCCTCTGTCTATTCAATTAATGCTATGGAATTAGCTGCTCAAATTGAGGAGCCAAGATAAAAGCCTGGTGGGGTTTTATTGGCTCTTCAAGTCACCTGATCATGATGGGATTGAATGCTACAGTAAACTTTATGTAATGGTTCAGTTTCCAAGAAGGCTATATAGGAGAGACTGGCAGAAAAAAAACCCTCAAGGTTTTTTTTTTTTTGGGGGGGGGTTGTTTTTGCTTGAAATCTGTCACCAAACACAGAAGAGTAAGGGAAAGGGGAAAACATCCCCTTGGCTTTTGGGAGTATGGAAGCTCCTTGGATCTTGGATAAGAAATCTGGGGTTCCCTTGTTTTTCCTGGAGTTTTGACTTTCTACTTCTGTGTCTATGTTTTGTGATACCTTTCCCTTCTTGATTTATCAGTGTCATTGTTCTCTCAAGTGTAGTAGTAAAAAACCACAGAGATTTGGAAGTTCCTAGAGCATCATGATGTCACTTCTGGTTCCAAAAACAAAAGTGATATCAGGAAGCTCTAGGAATTTCCAAATATTTACGTTTACCATTGTGATCTGAAAAATCCTAGAGTGCTGTTATATCACTTACAAAAATCAAAGTAACATCCTAGAGCTTTCTACCTCCTCCCAGTGCTCCTAGGTATTGCCAGCCCCGCTGAATAGATTTCTACCACTGTTCCAGTATCTAATCCCCTTCATAGCAGACTCACCTCCACCTTGGGGTGAAGGATCAGTTCCCTCCAAAAGCAGCCCGACTGCTGGCCAGATTCAGGAAGAAAATACCCTTCCCTTTGTGCAGGGTCTTATATGTGTTGTAAAATAGTCAATAATTGTTTAATACCCAGACTATTTGATGGATCTTGCTCTATTGGAAAGAAGAGAGTTCTTTGCCTTTAAAAAAACCTTTATTACTAAGGGAAAAGGGTTCACGGGATTGCTACAAATTAACATGATACTAAGAGCTACATTTCTAAGCTTCCTACAGACAAGACAAGCACAAACGTAATGGAGATTTGTCTCCTTCTTCTTGACCCTAGAAAGGAAGTCACCTGAAACAAATGACCAATCTGCATCAAAGTAGAAGCTACTTTTCCCGGGCAAATCCCCCATTGGCTTGGTGCCAGATATCCCTTCCAGGTCAGTCTAAACAATAGCAAACTAGGAATACAAGTTAACCCCATAATGACTGAATTAGACCTTGTAAACACATGCATTTCCAACACCCCTTCTCAAGGTCTAACATGTAAGTTATACATACCCATACAAAAACGTTATTCATTATTCAATTCAACATTTGTACCAATCATATTCAACATTTTACATAGACGTTCAAATTTCTCTTTGGTCAGTGGCTTAGTCAGAATGTCAGCCACCATTTCTTCTGTACGACAATGCTCAATATCTATCAGCTTCTTCTGGTACAAATCCTTCACTAAAGCACACTTAATACCAATTGATCTACTTCTAGCTGTGGTGCTTTCTTCCTT
>NW_015171088.1:0-12719 GCF_001447785.1 Gekko japonicus | reverse complement strand
CTACAGACAAGACAAGCACACATGTAATGGAGATTTGTCTCCTTCTTCTTGACCCTAGAAAGGAAGTCACCCGAAACAAATGACCAATCTGCATCAAAGTAGAAGCTACTTTTCCCGGGCAAATCCCCCATTGGCTTGGTGCCAGGTATCCCTTTCAGGTCAGTCTAAACAATAGCAAACTAGGAATACAAGTTAACCCCATAATGACTGAATCAGACCTTGTAAACACATACATTTCCAACAATATGTAGAGTTGCCAATGCTCTCAAGATCTCCCCAAATTACAGCCGATCTCCAGACTATACAAAGATACACCCCCCTGGAGAAAATGACTGCTTTAGAGGGTGGATTCTATGGCATTATATCCCACTGAGGTCTCTCTTCTTCCCAAATCCTCCCTCCCCAATCTTCACCCCTAAATCTCCAGGAATTTCCCAACCTGGTGTTTCAACCTTACTTATCTGCACTCCTTCAAGTGTCTGCCTCTTTAACAGCAATTGGCTCTTGTTTTTCCCTCAATTTTTCACTGTCCAATCCTGAGCCCTAGAAATATATACTTGCAGGAAAATTGGCCTCATCAAAGCCTGAACCTCATCTTTACTAAAATACCACTTCAAATGGGCATTTATATATACACAGACTTGGAAGCCTCAGCCAGGGCTGGAGAAGGGCATGTGGAGAGATGCCAACACATATTTCCTCCTTGCCTTCCTGGTCAGTTGTGGCCTTTGCTCAAAGAAAACCCTTGGAGAAACAATGTACCTCTATCTGTTTCATTTGACCTGTAATCTACAGATCCCGTCTTCTGACACTCTAATCTTTATCTTTATTTGACTTCTAGCCTGCCCTCCCCTACAAGCAGGCTCAGGATGGGTTACAATGATACAATAACTAACATAATCCAATATTTTAAAATAATATAACAATTAATGAAACCCCAATAACAATAAAATCAATTAGGATATCAACGATGACAATTGATGGCACCATTTAACCAATCCATCTCCATCTGTTCCTGTGTAGGCTACCTATATGCATGCAGGTGGATGGCAACTGATGCTGGGGGAATGGGCAGGTGAAAGACAATGCAGATAGAACTCATCACAGACCGCATAGGGTTTTAAAGGTTAAAACAAAGACCTTGAACTTGTCCCATTATTCAACTGGAAGCCAGTGAAGCTCATGAAGCATCAGTTGTTTATGCGCTCTTAATGGTGTTCCTCTAAGAACACACATGCAAGTCAGCAGCGCAGGGGCGGCCAAAAGAAATAGATCTCAGTTGCCTCATCCATAGACCTGCTGGAAATCTCTGTATTGCAGTCCCTGTGGAACTGCATTAAATCCCACGGGGCCCAGATCTCAGTAGGGAGAGTGTTCCACCAGGCTGGTGCCAGAGCCAAGAAGGCTCTGGCTCTGACTGAGGCTAAACAAACATCTTGAGGGCCAGAGATCACCAGCTGATCTTGGTCCATTAAGCATAATGCTCTTCGAGGGACATACTGGGAGTGACGGTCCTGAAGGTACATTGGTCTCAGACCGCATAGGGTTTTAAAGGTTAAAACCAAGACCTTGAACTTGTCCTATTATTCAACTGGAAGCCAGTGCAGCTCATGAAGCATCAGTTGTTTATGTGCTCTTAATGGTGTTCCTCTAAGAACACACGCTGCTTCATTCTGGACCAGCTGAAGTTTCTGGATCAGTCTCAAGGGTAGCCTGGCATAGAATGAGTTATACTAATCTAGCCTGGAGCTGACCACTGCATGGATTATTGTGGCTAGGTCAAGGGGAGAGAGACAGAGAGCCAGTTGCCTGATCGGGCAATGATGGAAGAATGCCAATCTGGCCACATTTGTGATTTGGGCCTCCGTATATAGCGAGGCATCCAAAATCACCCTCAAGCTCTTCACTGTTGGTGCTGGTGTTAAAAGCACCACCATCCAAGGCTGGGAGTTGGATCCCCAATACCGTTTCCCTTCAACCCAAGCACAGGACCTCCGTCTTCGATGTATACTCTCACAAAAAGCTGATTTCACTATTATTAGGAAGGAATATTTAAACTAGCCGGCTGAACAATCACAAACAGGCTGACAAACATATGAGCAGTCCAAAAGAAATCAGCTCCCTGTATCTTGCTTGGTGAGCAGGATATGAACTGAAGCTCAGTGGGGTGGGGGAACTCAGGCATTTTGCCTTTAAAAGAATGGAGTCAATGCTGATAATATTTATGACCATTAAAGTGGGCACAGTGAGTGATTAACTGTCTTTAAGCCAATTTCATAAAGGAACACAATGGATTTCTTTAAAACAATTTGAACCCCTTGATATGGAAAAATAGTGTCTCAGAATGGTCAAGTTGTAACATCTCATTTTAAGAGACAATAAGTACTGTTGATGAATATCTTACCAAAAAGTTCCAGCTTTTATTCTGAAATTTCAGTTCTAAATATAGCCTTAGACTGGCAGAAAATGTTAAACTTGGGAGGGGAAGCAATTAAAAAAATCTACACATTGTTAACATCAATATCTTTTTTTAAAAATCCTTTTTTATTATGTAACTAGAGGTGGACCTGCATATTGCATTTGCCAGTGCCATAGTCTGCTGTGCTTGTTGGGGTTGCCAACCTACAGGTGTGGCTTGGAGATCTCCCAGAGTTATAACTGACCTCCAGATGACACAGATCTGTTGCCCTGGAGAAAATAGCTGCTTTGGCAGGTTATATCTATGGCATTATACCCCACTGAGGTCCCTCCCCAAACCCTACCTACCCCAGACTCCACCCACAAATCTCCAGGAATTTCCTGACTTGGAATTAAGAACATAAGAAGAGCCCTGGTGGATTCGACCAATGGTCCATCTCATCCAGCATCCTGTCTCATGCAGTGGCCAACCAGTTCCTCTGGTGGGTCAGCAACAGGGCATAAAGGCCTTTCCCTGATGTTGCCTCCTGGCTCTGGAATTCAGACATTTAGTGCCTCTGAATGTGGAGGTTCCCCTTAGTCACCATGGCTAGTAGCCACTGATAGACTTATCCTCCATGAATCTATCTAATCCCCTTTTAAAGCTGTCTAAGCATTTGGCCATCACTACATCCTCTGGTAGCTTATTCCACATTTTAATCACTATTTGTGTAAAGTAGTACTTCCTTTTGTCCATTCTGAACCTACTGCCCATCAGCTTCATTGGATGCCCTTGAGTTGTAGTATTTTGGGAGAGGGAGAAAAAACTCTCTTTGTCAACTCTCTCCACTCCATATACATCATTTTATAAGCTTCTATCATATCACCCCTTAGTCATCTCTTTTCTAAACAGAAAAGTCCCAGACTCTTCAGCCTTTCCTCATAGGGAAGGTGCTCCAGCCCCCAAATCATCTTGGTTGCCCTTCTCTTTACTTTTTCCAGCTCTGCAATGTCCTTTTTGAGGTGTGGTGACCAGAACTGTACACAGTATTTCAAATGAGGCCACACCATAGATCTATACAAGAGCATTACAATATTGGCTGTTTTATTCTCAATCACTTTCCTAATAATCCTTAACGTAGAGTTTGCCTTTTTCACTGCTGCAGTGCACTGGGTTGACACTTTCATTGAATTATCCACTATGACCCCACAATCTGTTTCCCTCTCAGTTTCAGCAAGTTCAGACCCCATCAGCCTATACTTGCAGTTGGATTTTTTTGTCCCAATGTGCATCACTTTACACTTACCAACATTGAACTTCATTTCCCACTTTGTTGCTCACTCACTCAGTTTGTGGAAGTCTCAGTTTTCTGAAGCCTGCCTTAGCGTTTTTTTCTTTTTTATGATCTTGTATAGCTCTTCATATAGTAAGATTTGTTGGGATTGATAATATAAGCGATAAATGGTTATTGATCACTTTCAAAGAAAAACGTAATGGTTAAAAAACAAAAAATGCTGTTGTATTTTAAGTAATGTATGATCTCCATCTCTTGGGTTTTTAGTGGTTTTCTTTACTTTCTCCTGTAGTTTGTAGATTTCCCTCCCTTGTTGTTTCTTTGTAGTTTATACAAAAGGAAATAAAAAATCCCCTACGGGGGGTTAAAAAAAGAGAGAGCAGGAGGGAGGGCAGGTGTCAGTTAACACTGCCATGTCTTTGGAATGTGTGGGGAGTGATCCTCCTTCCTGGTATACTAACGATGTCTCCTGTCTGGGTTGTTATCTGTGTATGCTTTCCTGACCTTGGGGTTCCAGCTGCTCCTGACCTGCTGGGAACAAACGGCTCCTATTTTCACCCACGAACTTTTCTCCCCCACGTGCGTAACATGCACAATGCTTATTGGCCCTTTGCCATATGGCCTTCCCTGCCATATTTTTTTTCATATTTTTTTTATTTGCAGTTTTCCAACAATTACATACATTAGTCTCCTATTTGTTAATGATAATTTGGGGTTAATTTACACACACACACACACATATATACAGTTTTCCAACAATTACATACATTTGTCTCCCGTTTGTTAATGATAATTGGGGGTTAATTATACAGTTTTTCTTCATACCATTTTATGGCTTTATGCCATTTCTGATTGAATTTATCCTCTAACTTTCCAGCCAAAAACATATTTAATTTATCCATTTCCATTACCTCAAAAAGCTTGCTTATCAATTCTTCCTTATTTGGTATATTATCTGACTTCCAATTCTTTGCAATACATATTCTAGCCATTGTAATTAAATATACAATAATACATAGTTCGTTATGTTTAATTCCGTTGGGTGTAATGTTTAATAAAAAGATTTCTGGGATCAATAGTAAGTCTATTTTTGTGATATCTTTTATCAACTGCTTAACCACTTTCCAAAAGCTTTGTATTTTCTCGCATTTCCACCATATATGGAAATGCGATCCAATGTTATTTTTACACCTCCAGCAGTTTCCAGAAACATTTATATAACACTTTTGTAACCTATCTGGCGTCCAATACCACCTATACATCAGTTTTATTATGTTTTCTTTGTACAATACAGCTCTTAATAATTTAATGGATTTCCATGTTTTTTCCCATTCCTCTCTTTCTATCGTATGACCCAAGTCTCTTTCCCACTTTATCATCGAAGGTTTTTTCCATTCCTCCGATAGCTCTTCTTCTAATAGCAGGTTATATAATTTTCCAATCTGTTTTTCTTTCTCTCTTAGCCAGGTTTTATCGAACTGCATTTCTGTAGAATAAAAATCTAACTTTTTATCTCTTGTGAATCTTGAAATTAATTGATTCCTTTCCCATATTGTTAGATTTACGTTCATTTCATGCAGTAATTCCCAGGATATAAGTTCCTTTTTTTGATCTAGTAAATTCTCATATGTTATAATTTTCTCTTCTGTCATTAATGAAGGTTTCACAAAAGCCTCCAGAGGGGATACCCACTTTGGTATTTTTAAATAATGTTTTTCTTTTATTTGTCTCCATATTTGGATTAATAGTCCCCTTATTGAATGACTGGAAAAACTCTTCTGTATCTTATCTTTGTCATACCACACATAGGCATGCCAGCCCATGTGTAGGTCATGACCTTCTAGTTTTAACAAACTTTTGTCTTCTAATAACGCCCATTCTTTTATCCATCCCAATGCCGCTGCCTGGTAGTACAAATTCCAGTCTGGTAGACTTTGCCCTCCTCTTGTTTTTTTTTCTCTTAATAGTTTTAATTTTATTCTGGGTCTTTTTCCTTGCCAGATAAATTTCCTTATAATTTTATTGAGATCTTCATTAAATTTCCTATTTTTGAGAATTGGGATGCATTGTGCTAGAAATATTATACGCGGTAGGACGTTCATCTTTATTGTTGACAATCTTCCCATAAATGATATTTGTAGATCTTGCCATCTTAATAGATCCTTCTTTATTTCTTCCAAAGTTACCTTGTAATTGTTTTCAAACAATTTATTGTTGTTATTTGTTATGTTGATACCTAGGTACTTTACTTTCTTTACTATTTCTAGTTTTGTTTTTTCTTGTAACTCTTTTCTCTCTTCTTTTGTACAGTTCTTTGTCACTAATTTTGTCTTGTCAATATTTATTTTAAGTCCCGCTACTGTCCCGTATTGTCTTATGATTTGTAATAAGTTTTTGATTGATGACATCGGTTCTTCCAAGATATAGACCAAATAATCCGCAAATGCTAATAACTTAAAATGTTCTCCTCTCAGTTTCAAGCCCTTTACATCTTCGGCCATTCTCACTATATCATTTAAGGTCTCTAATCCAAATATAAATAACAATGGAGAAAGTGGACAGCCTTGTCTAGTTCCTTTTTGTATAGAAATCCTTTGAGTTAAATCACCATTTACTATGATTTTTGCCCATTGTTCGCTGTATATCGATTCTATCATGTTCATAAAAAGATTTCCACAGTCCTAGATCTTTAACTTCTGTTTCATAAAGACCAAATTTACATTATCGAAGGCTTTCTCTGCATCGAGGAACATTAGCGCCAATTTTTTCCCCGGCTGGTATTCATAATATTCGATGATATCCAGTATAATTCTTATATTTCTTTTATTTGCCTTTTTGGGAGAAAGCCAGCTTGATCATGATGAATAATTTGAGACATAACTTTTTAAAATCTGTTCGCTAATATTGTAGCATAAATCTTATAGTCTACATTCAATAACGAAATTGGTCTATAATTTTTTATCTCGAGGGATTCTGTGTTCAGCTTATGAATCAATGATATCAGGGCCTCATTCCAAGATTGTGGGACCCTAGATGTTTCTAAAATGTTGTGTAGCAAATCTTTGTATAATAGTGATATTTCATTTTCTAATTTTTGATAGAATTCTATTGTAATTCCATCTGGGCCTGGTGCTTTCTTTTTTTTCTGTTTCCTAATAGCTTCCATTATATCACACATTGTGATTGTCTCATTTAATATTTTTTTCTGCGCTTCCGTAAATTTCCCTGTATTATATTTCTCCAGATAATCTTGGATCTCCTTCTCATCTATTCTTTCTTGCCTGTATAGTTTCAAATAGAAGTTCTCCACCACTCTTTTTAGATGGTCTCTCTGAGATTTCCATTTTTCTTCAACTTTTCTTCTTCCTTTTTAAAATTCTCTATCAAATTTCTATATTTTTCTCATTTTTGCTTCCTTTTCCATATATCTTGTGTCGTAAGTATTCCCCTTACATAAGCTTTTAAGGTGTCCCAAACAGTATTAAGTGATACTTCTTCCGTTCTGTTTATTTTGATAAATTCTTTGATATTCCCTCTTATCTTTTCTAGAAATGTTTTATCTTGCAGTAGGCCCACGTTCATTCTCCCTCTTTTATTTTTAACTTCGTCACGCAATGAGATCCGCATGGGGTTATGGTCCGCATATGTACTTGGTAAGATCTCCACCTCTAATAAGTCCTTTGCTAACTCTACATTTAGCCAAATCATATCTATGCGAGACCATGCTCTAAATCTAGCTGAGAAAAAAGTGAAGTCCTTTTTGGGGGGATTTCTTGTTCTCCAAATATCTATTAGATTTAGCTCTTCTGCCATTTGTAAAAAGGATTTGGGTAACAACGTACCACTTCTTACTGTTTTATTTGTTCTTTTTCTATCTTCCTTATCACTAAACACTGCATTAAAGTCTCCAACAATCATTATGTCTCCTGGGCATTCTTTCACAGGGGCACAGGGGATTTATCCTCTGGTTAAACATCTGAGCTGAACAGGACTGCTGTCAGTTTGAGCCCCGCACTTGGTGTGAGCTACCAAGTCTTGTCCCCAGCTTGCCGTCCACCCAGCGGTTCGAAAGCTTCGGCAAGTAGATAAAATGGGTACCACTCCTTAGAGAGGGCGGGCACACTAAAAACCCCCCATGGGTGAGGTGTTAGCCGACAACGGAAAGGTCCGTGCGTAACATCATAAGCCTACGCAGCCTGCAATGGGACATTCCGGCCATTCCGGCCAGACGGTGGCAGTGGTGTGCTGCGACCGAGAAAAATGCTGACGACATCAAGAGCGACACGAAGAGAGAGAGAGAGAAAAAGCAAGCTGCCGGGGAAACGTCTGATGATCACCGCAGATCATAAAAAAACCTCCTTGTCGACTATGAAAGTGTGTGCAATTTAAATGATATATGTTTGATAATAATAATAATAATAATTCTTTGTAAAATGCTTCCTGGTCTTGATTTGGCGCATATATATTAACTATATGAACTTCTTTCCCCTTGTGTCTGATTTTCACCACTAAGATTCTTCCATTTTTAGTTTTAAATTGCAGTTCTGGGTTCAAGTTTTCTTTTACATACGTCACCAGCCCTCTTTTTTTTACCAAATCTGAAGCCGTGAACGCTAGACCTAATTTCTTGCATTCCAGATATTTAATGTGATCTTCTTTAATATGGGTTTCTTGAAAACAAACAACACTTAAATTTAATTTTTGAGTTTGGTGGAAAATTTTCTTCCTTTTTTGTGGGCTGTTCAGCCCATTGACGTTCACCGATAACAGAGATAATTTCTTAGTAGCCATCTTTTTTATCTTTCTTTGCCTGTTCTATATTTTTCAGTTGCAGTCTTGTCCTTATTTGCGATTCTGTATTATTTCTTAGTTGTTGTCTCTTTTTTCCCCTTAGGTTTATCCATTTTTTCTGATCCTGTAGCCTCTTCCTGCCCTGTGGCTCCATCTTGTTTGTCACTATCTTCCTCTTCTCTTTCCTCCTCCTCTCTGTCGCTCTGCCAACCCAAATCTTCACCTTCTTTCTCCAGGAAGTTTTCCAGTTTGAAAACGGAGTCTATTCTGTATCTTCGTGTTTTGTAAGTGAATAGAACGCCTTCCGGTACCAACCATCTATATAGGATTCGATTTTTCCTTAGAAGCTCTGTAAGAATATCATAATACCGACGCTTTTCTCTTACCCTCCAAGGAACTTCTTTAAGAACTTTTACTTCTTCTCCTAAAATTGTTAGTTTTTTGTCATTTACTGCATGAATAATTTGATCTCTAATTTTTTCCTCTGAAATTTTACATGTACTTCCCTTGGCAGTTTATTCTTCCTTGTGTAATTTGAGCTTTTGCGCTGTAGCGTTACTATGTCCTCTAAGATTTCTTTCTCATTTTCCAAATCAAGTTGTTCTACCATACTTTTAACTAGCACTTCTTTTAAGTCTTTTTCAATTTTTTCATTTATGATTTGAAACCTTAACATTGTTTCTGCTTTTTCCATTTCCAATAAAATTAACGTTTGTTCCATCGTATCTACCTTTATTTTGACCTCTTGGACTTCTTAATCTATATCGTCAACCTTCTCTTCTAATTGAGTTGTATTTTCAATAATTTTCTTTATGTCCGCCTTTATCTCTTGTGTATCTGATTTCAGTTGCGCTGAAATTTCATTAATTTTTTCACGCAAAGGTTCTATTTCTTTTTTGATTGCCTCTCCTGTCTGTTGCGCGGCTTGTTGTAAATAAGTTGACATTATTGATTGTAAGTCTGTCAATGATACTAGAGCGCTTCCTGCCTTTAATTGAGCTAAACCACCCCCTTGACTGGGGGATGGTGTGCCTACTTTTTTCAATGAGCCTGATGCCATTGTTAAAGATCTTGTGGTTTTTGTTGTCTTCCCTTAAATTCTTAAATATATTGATATTTTAATGGTCACTCTTAATGTTTTATACCTATATTATTTTAGTTGATTTTCTCTCTTTGCTATGATTTTCCCGTAATCTGAGTTGTATTATGGTGTATTTAATTGTTTCTGTCCCTTTAAGACCGTTCTGCTATTCCTTAAGCTTTGAAACTACTATAACTTTGGGTGTCCTGCTGCTTTGGGCCATTCCTGACAAAAAACGTTCAAGTGTCATAGTTATGAACTACCAATAAACAGAATACTTCTTATGAAGTGCTGTGTGGTGTGATCTGATTATAGAACCTGACAGCAGGGAGGGTTGCCTCAGTACATACACCAACATGACAACTGCTTCCTACTTACAAAAGCTGCTCTCTATGGTGGCACAAGAGCAGCAAAGAGACTCTTAAAATGCAGCTAGGGTTTCCAACCTCCTGGTGGTTGAAGCAACCCGAGATGAAGTGTTAGGAGAGTCTAGCAACAAATAAATATACACAGCAAAAACCTTATAACAAACTAATGTGTTCTATCTATAATCATCAGCTTTGAGAATGACAGGAGTACTCCATCCATCAATGTTAGCTGCATAATGTGTCTTTTGTTGGACTGGCAAAAACAAGCATCCATACAACTATTAAGAAAGCTGTCCCCCTTTTTGGAAGACTTCATGCAAGGAGAAGTGGGCTTTTAATTCTAGAAACTCCCATTGGGGTTTGACTTTTAAAACACTCATGCAAAATGGTCTGGTAGTTATCAATCTGTATATACTGAATGTTATTGCTTATTGAATGTAATGAATATTTATACCGGACTAGGATGAAATAATGATGCACTATGCACTTTACTAAATGATGATTATAAATAGAACACATTAGTTTGTTATAAGGTTTTTGCAGTGTATATTTATTTGTTGCTAGAACCTCCTGGTGGTGGCTGGAGATCTCACACTTTTACAAATGACCTCCAGGTGACAGAGATCAGATCCCCTGGAGGAAATGGCTTGGAAGTTGGATTCTATGACATTATATCCCATTCCTGAGAGTATTCTCTCAGAGGCAGATGTAAAGTTGGGAAACCTCTTAATGGGTCACCCTTCCCCCCTGTCAGTATAAAACAGCAGCTGCGGGGAGGGGGGATCAAATTGGGAACACAGTGCAGTAGATGGGGTGACATTAACACACACATGCAAAGGGAAAAGTAGATTGTAGTCACTCAGAGACTCCTTCCAATAGTGAAGGGTGGGGTTAACACACACACCCCGAACCATTTGCCTGAGGTAAATTGCTCCATCAGAGGAGATTTTTTTCCCTTTTGAGGGATATATGGTTCCTGTTTATCCTCATAAGGCTGCTAGTGAGGGGATTAGTGGAGGTCACATCACATACATAGATTGGGGGAAAGGGTTAAACCATTTTCCCCCGTGGCCCCAGTTCAAATCCCTCCTGGTCAAATAAAACCTGGGGTAAATCTCTTCACAACTCGTTCAACATGAGGCACAGTTATCCCTCACCAATTCTCCCCGGAAGTAGAAGTGTGTTTGGACAATGCTAATATAAAGCATTCTCCGACCACTCCAGTGAACCTGTTGGGAAGGGATTTACTGTCTAAATTTGGAGCAACCATTCAATTTGAACCCTCAGGAAAGATTCAACTTTATTTGCCTCATGCTGGTGATAGGGTCCAACCTTATAATGCTAATGGCCACAGAACCAAAACTGGAATCTGTAGAGGCAGTTTTGCTTGGAATAGAAATGGTCCCTGAACACCTATGGACCACACATCAACACAAAGTTGGCTCCGTTTGTGATACAGAGCCAGTGTCCATTGCATTAAAGCCTGGTGCTCAATTTCCTCATGTACCCCAGTATAGATTAAGTAAAGAACAGATTGATGGTATTCGTCCAGTTATTGAAGCCCTTTTGACACAGGGAGTCCTGCGAGTCATGCCACAAGGCTCAGCTTGCAACACTCCCATCAGGAAGGAAGGCCGTTTGATGAGATGGGATGCCTTGTTTACCATGTTGTACAAGACTTACGACTAATTAATAAAATTGTGCAGCCTAGGCTCAACCTTGTTCCCAATCCGGCAATCATTTTATCCAGCATTCCCAAAGACAGTGCTTGGTTCTCTGTGGTTGATATCGCATCTGCATTCTTCACTGTGGGTGTAGCACCTGACAGCCAATCACTGATGTCACCCCCAGCTATAGGTTTTCCAAACTATGACAAATCTTTCTTTCTTTACTGTACAGAAAAGGAAGGAACTGCACTGGGAGTCCTAACCCAAATGGTTGGGCCCCAGCCCTGTCCAATTGCATATTACAGTGGAAAGCTTGATCCGGTGGCTGCTGGACTGCCCACCTGGTTGCGTGCAGTCACAGCCACAACCCTCCTGGTAGAAAAATCCCAAGATCTGACTCTTGGGCATGAAGGTAATGTAATGGTGGAACACGCGGTTGCAGCCTTGCTGTTGCAAAGATCCACACAGCACCTCACAAATGATTAGAATTACCAAATATGAAAGGATGTTGTTGCTGGATCCAGCCATTTATTTACAGTGGTGCACTGGGTTGAATCCTGCCACTCTCTTGCCTCTCCCCACAGAGGAGGGGGAATGGAGTGTGCCTCATGACTGCCTGCAGGAATTAGATGCAGTCACACACATCCGCCCGGATATACAGGACACCCCGCTCTCCTCTCTCAACCTTTGCTTGTTCACTGATGGCTCTGCTAGCAGAGACGAAACTGGCAAGCTTCACGTGGGCTTTGCCATTACTAATTGGGGGGAGGAAATTTTAGAATTGGCTGCACTGCCTAACCATATGAGTGCACAAGCAGCTGAGCTGTTTGCACTTGCAAGAGCATGCGAATTGGCGGCAGGAAAAAGGGTTAACATTTACACTGACTCACGCTATGCTTTCAGAGTGTTCTATGGGGTGGGACAAATTTGGAAACACCATGGATTCCTAACGGCAGCAGTGGCAAATGGCTGGTTTACAGCCCGCTTGCTGGATGCCCTGCGCCAACCAGCAGAGCTTGCTGTCATTCACTGTGCAATGCATCAGAATAATGACAGTTTCGAAAGCTTAGGGAATGTGCAAGCAGACAGATCAGCAAAATTCACCGCTAAACAACAGCCT
>NW_015171087.1:7969-29615 GCF_001447785.1 Gekko japonicus | reverse complement strand
GTGACCCTGGACTCCCTTGGTGGTCTCCTCCCTGAGTACCAAGCACGGCCAGTCCTGCTTAGATTCTGAGAATTGATGAGATCAGACGAGCCTGGCCCATCCAGGTCAAGGCATGTTAAGCATACACTGTTGAAGGTTTTCTTTTTTAAGTGCACATAAAAAAAGGACCGATGTCACACAAGAGCTGTGCCGCAGTCGCGCCTCCCTTTGCCCCGCCTCTATCGGTCAATTCCCCACTCGAAGCTGCACGGCTGCATGTTGACCCGCGGCGTCACCCGATTTTCCCCGCGGTTTCGTGATCCTGTTTTTTGAGGATCACGAAACCGTGGGGGAAATCGGGCAAAGCCGTGGGTCAAAGTGTGGCCACGCGGCTTCAAGTGGGAAATTGACCAATAGGAGCGGGGCAAAGGGAGGCACGACCGCGGCGCAGCTCTTGTGTGAAATCAGTCAAGGTAATGCAAATGTACACTTGCATCACACAGGTACACCAATCGGTGCAGTTCAACTTGGTCTATAATTGTGCATACATTTGACCGAACCATCCTCTCTATGACACACATTGATTTTTGAACATGTTTGACCCATTCATGCACTAAAATTTTAGGTGTGCTCATAAACAACATGTAGGTGTATACTTGGTACCACTCAAAACCCTTCACTTGTGATCCTAGCAACAATCCATAGACTAATCTAATGCTTTTAGCCTCGTATAGCAGATGCCGAAGGGCCTAACAGATGGAGTGAGAGAAAGAATATACGTGAAAGCGCTTTGCCGAAGGCCACCTAATGAGAATCAATTCTCAAATAGCTGACACACCCACGTCAAATATATATATATACCTGCAGAATATCTGGGTTTGCAATGAAAAATGGACCTTCCTATAAATGTCCCAGTAGTCATGTATGGCTGCGAGAGTTGGACTATAAGGAAGGCCGAGCGCCGAAGAATAGATTCTTTTGAACTATGGTGCTGGAGAAGACTCTTGAGAGTCCCTCGGACTGCAAGGAGATCAAATCAGTCAATCCTAAAAGAAATCAACCCTGACTGTTCCCTGGAAGGCCAGATAATGAAACTGAAGCTCAAATACTTTGGCCACCCAATGAGAAGGGAGCACTCCCTGGAGAAGAAGACCCTGATGCTGGGAAAGATTGAAGGTCAAAGAAGATGGGGACGGCAAAGGATGAGATGTCCCCATCTTCTTTGATGACAGTGTCATAGATGCAACGAACATGAAATTGAGCCAACTTCAGAGGACGGCGGAAAACAGGAGGACCTGGTGTGATCTTGTCCATGGGGTCGCAAAGAGTCGGACTCGACTGTGCGACTGAACAACAACAACATAAATGGACCCTGTTTCTAAGGATAGTAGGTGTTCTACGGTCTGTATTTTGCTTGTGCTCCCCTTCCTATTTCCATTCAAGTCCTGGACCCACATTTTGTTGAAGTGTAAGTTGCCAACCTCCAGGTGGGGCCTGGAGATCCCTGAAATCATAACTGATCCCCGGATGATAGAGACCAACTCCCCTGGAGAAAATGGCTGCTTTGGAAGGTGGACCCTGTGGTGCCCTCCCCTTCCAAAGACTCTCCCCTCCCCAAACCCTGCCTTCCGCAGGCTCCACCCCTAAGATCTCCAGGAATCTCCCAACCTGGAGTTGGCAACCCTACTGAAGATCATTCAAGACCGGGAATAGTCCTGGCTGCTCCCTGCCTATCGTTTTAAAGATCTTCATGCCAAGTACGAACCATAAAAACTGCCCACGGTTGATTTTATTCGTACACCTTTTCAGGTCTTTGCGTGCTTTTAAATTGCCTCACAATTACAAGAAAATGTTCCTATCCCCTTATGTACAAACGACCCATTACCCATGTATGCTGAACCTGCAATAATGCTCTGATTAATGGCAAGGGCTAATATGGATCTTTGTTCACTGCAGATGGTTTGTCGGGGAAATCGTAAATACCAAGAGCGGGTCGTGGTCAACACGACAGCACAGCTCCTCAGTGGTGCCATGTGAACATTCAGATTCCACTGAATAACTGGGGGCTGAAGTCTGTTCAGAGGAAGAGGCGACTGGAAGAAGACAACACACCACCCACACAGACACACACACTTGCACACATGGGATTAACAAACCCAACAAAGAAAAATGTAGGAAGTTATGGTTTTAAGCCCAATTCACCGTTCAAGTCTGTCCACCGCCCATATCTTTGGAGACAGGACATGGGAAGCAATGATCTACATCTGTTTTCGTAAAGCATGAGGAGCTTCTTAAAGAATGACATGCTCAGGCGCATGGGTTTCTTGTACCATTGCCAGTTCTGGGCTGGGAAATTCCTTAAAATCCATCAGTCTATTTACGGACTCTATTTGCGCAGACTCTAATCTGGGAGAACCGGGTTTGATTCCCCACTCCTCCACTTGCACCTGCTAGATGACCTTGGGCAAACCGTAGTTCTGATAAGGGCTGTCCTTGAAAAAGAGCCGTTTCTGCCAAGAGCTCTCTCAGCCCCACCTACCTCACAGGGTGCCTGTTTTGGGGAGGGGAAGGGAAAGGAGTTTGTAAGCCGCTCTGAGACTCCCTTGGGTAGTGAAGGGCGGGGTATAAATCCAATCTCTTCTTCTTGTTGTCCTACCTGTCTACTGGCCACCGACAACTGGCCTTTAACCCATCGTACCATCAGGTAGGGCTGCCAAATCCCCCCGGGGACCATACAAGGGAAAACCATAGAGTTTTCCCTTGTATGGCCGTGGCCCTGCCCCCAGCGTGCCCGGTGCCATGACGTCACTTCCCTATGACGTGCATGCGGCGCACAAATGCCAGGAGCCAAACTGGAGTCCCCCGCCGGAAGGGTAAGTGCCAATTGGCAACCCTACCATCAGGCCAGAACCTTATAGCCAACTGAGGCTACTCCAAGTTGTACCCATTGTTTTAATCGTTATAATGTTTTATTGTGTTTCAATGTTTAATGTTTTAAACGGAAATCGTATTTATTTTAATGATGTTACCCGCCCCGAGCCCGCCCGCGGGATGGGCGGGTTAGAAAGGCAAATAATGAATAAAATAAATAAAAATAAATCCCACCCTCCTCAGGCTTCACCCCCGAAATCCAGGTGTTTCCCAACCTGGAGATGGCAACCCTCCACACCTGTCGCTGGCAACCCTCCACACCTGTCAGTGGCAGCCATGGCTTCTCATACTGGCTGAAACAAAGGTTCATTTCTGCAGCAGAAATGGGACAAGTGGCCTTGAAGCTTGTCTTTAAAAAGAGAAAGCTAAGGATTTGGGTGACTCAGTGGGCCCAATCCACACCAGCTGAGATGCCCGGATGCCAGGCAAAACCAAGCAGGTCTATTTTTGCTCCAACTACCATTCCCCCCACCCCCCAGTAAAAATTTCTTACCGCTCATGCACAGCAGGGGCTCTTTGAAATAACTGTTTTTTGGGAGGAGGGAGCTACACAAATAAGAACTTCAGACCAGGATGCAGGATTAAACTCAGCAGAATAACAGACTGCCACCATCCAGAATATGCCTCTGTGGTATGGGTGAAGTGGATGATGTCGAGCATTACATTCTGAGATGTTCATGGCACGAATGAATCACTTAGGCAAAGGTTTATTTATCCTATTGTACCTCTGTATAATGGAATTTCAGAGCAGGATTTGACCGTTTTCTTGCTCTCTGATATTGATGCACATGTTACTAGCAGAATGGCTTTGTTTGCACTGGCGGCGAAAAAGATAAGACTGGGTCTAGGACTTACTGTAAGTTACTGATGTATACTGTTGGTTGTGCTTTGATTTATTTTGTGTTGTTATGGCCAATGGCTAAGACAATAAACTTGACTGAGACTGCCACCAAAGTAAACTTTATATTGCCCTAATTGCACATAATAAGTACAAATTAAATCCAATGAAACTCCTTGCTCGTGTGGTCAAAGATACCTAATTTCATTGATTTTGAATCCCCCAATTTTAAAGTACAAAACTGAAAATAACCTGCACAGGCTGACTCTACACGCCCCAGACAATCCTTACTTGACTCACAGACGGTCCACGGGGGGACCAGAGCTGCCAGCCTCCACGTGGCCCCTGAACTCCCGGAATCAGAACTGCTGTCTAGATGCTGGAGATCAGTTCCACGGGAGAACGTAGGAATTCCTTTGCATATTAGGCGACACACCCCTAATGTAGCCAATCCTCCAGGAGCTTACAATTTGGCTAGCAACCATAGAGAGTAAACTGGGAACTCTGAATGTTCCCACCGAATCCCTCCTGTTACTTTCAGAATCAGAGGCATTCCAAAAATTAATGGAACAATGAGAAATTTGGCTAGTGTTAGTGGTTAGCATTTTGTTGTGGTGGTGATGACATTTATTTAAGAACTCCACAGCTTAGAGGGAGCCTTGGTCTTGCCCCCTCCCCAAATCCTCTCCTCCCTGGGGTCCACCCCCACATCTACAGGCATTTGTCCTTTTAAGACAGGCTTAATGCACAGAGATGGGCAGCCGATGTTTTTCACGGGATGGAGGTCAGTTGCATCAATTGAGACTAACTTTCATAAAGCACCTATTAAAGGGCCAGGACATTTTTTTTTTCTTCAGGCAGATGGCAACACTAGAATCAACCCTTCTGATTTGGGCCCACCTACACTGGTGTGTGAGGCTTATGCAAACTGTTATCTCAAGGGCAGTTTCTGTCAGAGCTCTCTCAGCCCCACCTACCCCCCAGGGTGTCTGTTGTGGGGAGGGGAAGGGGAAGGAGTTTGTAAGCCGCTCTGAGACACCTTTGGGTAGTGAAGGGAGGGGTACAAATCCAATCTCTTCTTCTTCTTCTTTCTATCTAAAAAAAATATAGGACTAGCATATTCTGTAAATGCATCTGGTTATTTGCAAAATCCATTGCTGCAAAACCCTAATGTTTCATGAGCTGCTTCGGGAAGGTGGTGGTGGGGATTATGTTCCCAGTGATGTTCTACCCAGCAGGACGAGTTATCACGGCGCGGTTCTTTAATGATTGACCAGTTCCAACTGGCTGGGCTTGCCCCCTGTAAATGGATCATATGATCACTGATCACAAGCCAAGCAGCCCCTTGTCCTTTGCATGGCGGGAGCCGGGCGCTCTTGTACCGGGACCAGGGCTTCGTGTGCAGCTGTGTGTAAGACATGGCAAGGTGACGTCCAACAGGCGGTTAATGGCTCATACCAGCAAGCCTCCAGCGGCCAGGCAGCTCGTGAGGCTGAATAATAAAGATGTAGATCACCCTGCAGAGGTTGGGAGTTCAGGGCAGGCATTAATATACACTAAAAGGTACCTTTCCCCCCAAAGGCAACGGTTATTATTCTCGTTGGATGAAAGAATGCAAAACAAAACAACTTTCGATCCCAAGAGGACAAAGGGGAAACCATAAGCAGGGTGTCTATTTAATTTTGACTTCTAAAAACTGCCATTCAAGCAGGGTTTTTCTTTAACAGAATATAGCCATTTAAAATATATAGGGAGGGGTTTAAAAGGATTCATGGAGGAGAGGTCTATCAGTGGCTCCTAGCCATGGTGACTAAATGGAACCTCCACATTCAGAGGTAGTCAGCCTCCAAATCCCAGAGCCAGGAGGGAACTTCAGGGGAAGGCCTCGGCCTCTATGCCCTGTTGCTGGCCCTCCATAAGAACTGTTTGGCCACTGTTGGAGACAGGATGCTGGACGAGATGGGACACTGGTCAGATCCAGCAGTGCTCTTCTAGTGTTCGTATGTCCTTACATTGCTTGATGCAACATTTAATTTCTACCGCCATCAATTTAAATCTGTCGCCAGCGGAGAACACTTTCCACACTGACCTACCTAACCGGGAGCGCAAGTGCGCAGCAGGGAATTCTGGGGGGCTTTTTGTAAAAGGGTGGTCCATTCTTGGAGGGGGTGGTCTTGGGAGCCAGGAGCGCGCCATGTCTTCTGTTGTCATTGCCTTGCATGAGGGAGGCCTGCCTAGCGCAGGACTCGTGAGCCCTGCGGGCAGCCCCATAGCTAGGGAATTCTTTGGGAGGGGGCCTCGGGGGGCCCACCAGCTAATTAAATGGAAGTACAGTGCAGGTGGTAAGTTGGACCACTTTGGGGGCAGCCCAGGAGGGAGGGGCCCCAGACGAAACACTAGGGGGGCGGGCCCCGTGGGCCCCATGTTAGCTACGGGCCAGCCTGCAGGCCATCTACTGGCTGAAGGGACGCGACGGCGCCAAGCCGCTGGCCATCTGACATGGGTCAGGTGCACAGATACTGTAAGGTGGCCCTGCCTGATCAGCTCCTTCATGATCTCTTGCCAGGGCCCGTCACGCTGGTCCTAGAGCGCTCTCAGACCCTCAACCCAGACCTCAATCCCTTCATGCCTCTGGTTAGTGTCCATGTCCCCAGTCACTGGTTTGTTAGGGAACTGGCCAGGGTGTGTGCCGCCCCCTTGGCCTTAACAAGCGCAAACAACAGTGCCCAGGCAAGCAGCCTGACAGTCACAGAATTCCAAGAGCTTTGGCCTCATCTAGCACTGCATCCACTGGTGGTGGATGGAGGCCCGATGGGGGACCGACAGAGGCCAGAGTGCCGCCCGGGCTCCACGGTGGTTGACATCTCTGTCCCTGGGAAGTTCAGGGTCATTCGTCCAGGCTGTGCGCTTACCCAGACTGTCGAAAAGACTCATGAATACCCAAACTGCTGCTGCGGTTGCGCCACAAATGTGCTCTTGCATGGAGATCGCTGTGCACATTTTGACACCCCGGTGACATTTACATCTTTCTTAAGAAACCCAAACCATCTCCCTTGAAAAGCGGCCCTTTAATTTCCAGAGGCGCATTCTGCTTAGAGTAGGCTAAAGACTGCAATTAAAACCAAATTAAACATAACCTCCTTTAATTCTCCAATTTTGCAGATACACGGCCTTTAGTTGCAGACGACGATATCGTTTATTTGCAGCGGATGATATCCTTTCCTTGCGTGCAAAAGCGGGTTTGCTTCACAGCCGCCCAGGCGTGATGGCATCAAGAGAACTTGAACTTCATTCTTGGGGAAGGTGTGGAAGGGAACCGGCAGCAACGACATGGGCTCAGGAACAGCGACCTCGTGCCGTTTCACAGGCGAGGAGGGGGGGGGGGATGAGAGATTGCTAGGCAAACCTCTGATCCCATTGGCCTTGGGCTGCAAACCTCCTGGAACTACAATGGGTCTCCAGACCAAGGGGATCAGTTCCCTGGAGAAGATGGCTGCTTTGGAGGGTGGACTCTGTGGCATTCTACCCTGCCAAGGCCTCTCCCCTCCCCAGAGCCCTCCTTCTCCGCACTCCACTCCCCAAATCTCCAGGTATTCCACACCCCGCAGCTAGCAACCCGAAAACTGTTTGCCAAACAGCACCTCTTCGTCCTGTCTATCTGTTAAGTCGCTCGCTTAACAAAGTAGTCGGAGAGTGATTCAGCAAAGATTCAGCTTTATTCAACAACTCGAACACAACTCCAAAACGGGTCAACATCAGATAGCCAGAACAGCTTTTACATTGCAGCTGTCCTGCTTTTAAACTCTCCCGGCTAATGTAGCCACGCCTACTGTACATTTACCAACCAATAAGGTTGTATGCATAAGGACCAATCACAGACGTTCCCGCTCAGGGAGCTTGCTGACAAGTGATTGGTTGGTTCTTCCTTGGGCTATCAATGCGATTGGATGGATTTGGATCCTAGCCCAGGATGAAGCTTAACATTGTACTTCAATTAGATGATTCATGTATTGCAATGGCAGCTATTGAATACATTACACTACCACAACAGTCTTCACACTAGTCGGGGGCTATGAAAGTTGTGGATGTGTTCACATCTATTCCCCTGTAAAAATAAGACTGTTGTGGTACTCTGAAAGCCAGGGGTCATTTCGTAGAAAATGAGGTGCAGGAGCTCATTAGCATGACTCATTAGCATAACTCATTTGGATATGCCACACCCCCTGACCTCACCGGACATGTGTCAGAAGGCAACACCCACCGCTCGGGCTCCACTGGACTGTTCCCCCTGACCTCACCGGACATGTGTCAGAAGGCAACACCCACCGCTCGGGCTCCACTGGAGGGGGGGAATGTGCAGATCTGTCCTCGCAGAGGAGGGAGAGCTTGTACCTGAATAAAACTTGGTCTTAAAGGTGCCACTGGACTGTTTTGGACCAGGGCGCTGGGGGGGCTCTGCAACTTACCTGGCTGCTTCTTGCTCTGACTGAGGGCTGCTGGGAGCAGGGGGTGGGGCTTGTTGCATGTGGCTCTTTACTGCCGGAGCTCCGCTCCTGTGTGCTCCTGCAGGAAATGACCCCTGACCCTACCTACTATGCAGGCCAAAATTCACTGGAACTGCCGGGAAGCCTTGGGGCTTGCATGGAAGTCTAGTCTCACCTGGTCCTCTTGCATCCCACATCCCCATCCAACCGCGAATGAATAAAACTTGGTCTTAAAGGTGCCACTGGACTGCCTCTCTCCCTAACAGGGACCCAAAGTGGCTTGCATTATTCTTCTCTCTCCTTCATTTTATCCTCACCACAAACCTGCGAGGTAGCTTAGGCTGAGTGTGTGACTGACCCAAGGTCACCCCGCAAGCTTCCATGGCAGCGTGGGGCTTCGAACCCAGATCTCCCAGATACTAGTCCAGCACTCTAACCATTTCACAACACTAACCATTACACAAAACTAACTCCCAATGAACCAAGCCAAAAGAGCCCTACTTGAAAAAAGCCAGTCCAGTGAGTTCAGTTCCCCCTTTCTCCCAGTCGCAGTGAGGGTTCAATGGCTGCCAGCTAGCCATTTAAACCTAACAGCTGACCAGTGGACCCCACGTTGCTCTGCTGTTAGGTTTAAAGGGCTGACTCCGAACAGCCAAACCAGGCAAAAGTCTGGTAAATGTTCAGGGAAGGTTCCTTCCCCGAACATCAGTTCGCCAGCTCTGAACCAGCCCAACTTTGGCAGGAATTTTGGTTTATAAGCTGGTTCGTACCCATCCCTAATGTTGATATCATGGAAGCAGACTTAGCCAATTCAGCATGAAGGCGTTGCTTATTTAACCTCCTATCAGTGCTATCATGACGAAATTGTCAAAAGGGGGACGGGCATTTCACCCCTGCTGGAAACATTCCTAGAAAAGCGACTCCCTACATTAGTACAGCGCCGAATAATAGATTCTTTTGAACTATGGTGCTGGATAAGACTCTTGAGAGTCCCCTGGACTGCAAGAAGATCAAATCAGTCAATCCTAAAAGAAATCCACCCTGACTGTTCCCTGGAAGGCCAGATAATGAAACTGAAGCTCAGATACTTTGGCCACCCAATGAGAAGGGAGCACTCCCTGGAGAAGACCCTGATACTGGGAAAGATTGAAGGTCAAAGAAGACGGGGATGGCAAAGGATGAGATGGTTAGACAGTGTCATAGATGCAACGAACATGAAATTGAGCCAACTTCAGAGGACAGCGGAAGACAGGAGGGCCTGGAGGGAGCTGGTCCATGGGGTCGCAAAGAGTCGGACTCGACTGTGCGACTGAACAACAACAACAAACATTAGTACACCTTGGAGGGAAACTGAGCTGCTTACGAACAGTGCCTTGTACAATGTATGCCTCCGATCTCTAAAACCATCAGTATCACTACAATATGAACAGAAATACTTCCATAATCTACCTCTCAGTCTTCCCCCTATTTCTAGGATTTATTATCCCCTGGCAACTCTTCATGTGTGAATTACTACTATGACAGGAAGTTCAGGCGGGCCTTAGACTTTCTCCACTCCTCCCAGCGTGATACGTCAGAGCTCGGATCCCTCAGCAAGCACACGTTATTTAGGGGCGACCCAAAAATAATATATCAGCAGAAGACAAGAAATTATCATACAACAATCAATACAAGCCTCAAGCCGAAGTAATAAAGCATAAATGCTCAGTCATAAACCACTCTGGGTAAAAACCGGGGTGCAAAAATTAAGGCAGAGATTCTGCCGCCTTGGACAATGAAATTTAATGCTCCCCCCCCCCGCACAGGAGTTAGTTAATGAGGAAGCACCTCAACGAAAGGGAATCTACGAGGGTTACCAGTCTCTCAGGGGTGCCTGGAGAGCTCCTGGAATTATTAGCCACAAGGTATAGATAGGGGCTCTGGGGCAAGTGATGCTCTGTCTTCTTGGTGCTTGGGGGGGTCAACAGTGGGAGGGCTTCTAATGTCCTGGCCCCACTGCTGGACCTCCTGATGGCACTGGTATTTCTGGCCACTGTGTGACACAGAGTGTTGGACTGGATGGGCCTTTGGCCTGATCCAACATTGGCGTCTCTTATGTTCTTATGTTCTTACTACTCGTCTCCAGGTAAAAGATAAAATGGCTGGATAAAATGGCTGCTTTGGAAGGCGGCCTCCGCGGCATCATACCCTAGCTGAGGTCCCTCCCCTCCCCAAATCCAGCCCTCCCCAGGCCCCACCCACCCCAAATCTCCAGACATTTCACATTCCAGAGCTGAAAAACCCTACAAGCACCCCAAATCTAGAAGGAGAAGGAATGGAAACTTTCTATGCGATCTTGTCTAGTTTGAACTCTGCTGGTATCACACTCTTAAGGAATATCAGAGTACGATAAAGATTTTTTTAAAAGATTAAAAAAAATAGAACCCCAAAAAACTTTAAGGTGTAATCTCATCGGGGTCTCAGATATTCATACACTCTCCATAGTTGTAGTCCCCACAATTCCCTCATGAAGTGTTACAGAGACCCCCAGAAACTAGAGAAGACAAGATTTCCCTAATGTATTCTTCCAGACGTTCTCTCTGCGCTCCTTGAATATGGATTAAGAATTTCTAAAATTAATCCCCGAATGAAAGCACAGCAATTTAGCCCCAACTTTCAGTTCCTTCAGTCTATTAGGTGGTCCACCCTTTCTAAATGACCAGTATTCAGGATACATTGATAGAGCACAACCAAAAAAGAGCCATCTTGATATGTCTGTCTGTGTGACTGCACGAAGATCCCTTTTGTGCTGTGTTTTATACCAGCAAAATGCTGCATTCAAACACTCCAGATACAACCATCTTGTCTGGAGATGCCCAGGGTCTCAGACGGTTTCACACCTTGAAAGCTCACCTGCAGTTGAAACATGGAAGCAGCTTCCTCCAGCTCAGGAGAGCCAGGTGGGACAAGTTATCTTTGTAAGGCAGATGCTAGCTGTGGGTTAGGCCAGGTGCAGAGGATAATAGAGGGAAGTAGGCCCGTAGCCAGGATTTCATGGCTTGTGGGGTAAAAAATGTTCTATTGGTGCTGAAGTTCTCAGTGCAGAAAGAAAAGCAATGTAGCCAATAGAAAACTGTTACCAGGACAGATCTCTAAATTGCTGTCAACAACTTTCGATGACAGTTCTCAACAGCTGCAAGTTAATCACTTCTGCCAGCCTAAGCACCAATTCTGATAACAAGCCAGCAGGTGGGGGTGATGACTTCTATAGTCAAGAAAGCTAACACTTAGACAAACTCTCTTAAAGGAGACCAGTTTCTTGACACAGAGTTAGAAGGTATCCTAGAGGTCACCTACTCAAACCCCCTTGCTCAGTACGGGAATTAGTCAACTACAGCATCCCACTCTGCTTAAAGGAGTGCACGCCTTTAAAAAATGTTTTAATATGATTGAAAAAAGCATTTACAAGAGAGATTCTTGTGGGGCTGTGCTTTAAGAAAGGGGGCAGAGCCCCCATGACCCCCACCATAGCTACAGGATTGTAGAGAAAGGCTAGTGTCGGGCCCCGGGGTGGCCCCAGGCACTGGAGGACCACTTGCCGTGCTGGCAGAGGAATCAGGAGGGAAGAGAGGGTCTCAGACATGGAAGGAGCCTGGAGTTCCGTCATTCCCAGAGCCCCCTTCCTCGGGGTCAACAGCCGCTTTACTCAGTCTCTCTGAGGATCCAAGCCCATTGCCACCGACATCCTCCCCAACTCTCATCTGCTTCCCTCCTTTTATCCTCTTTCCCCACCCCTGTGACACCTCCCTTTCCCTCTCCAGTGATACCATTGCTCCCTCAGCATGTCAATCACCCCATCTGCCATCTCTATGGTGCATTTCCACAGAAAATCCCCATTGGATCATACCAGTGGTTCGTCTAGTCCAGCATCCTGTCTCCCACAGTGGCCAACCAGTTCCTCCAGAGTTACAGAGCAAAGAAGCTGAGGCCTTCAGAAGAACATCAGAAGAACATCAGACCAGTGGTATATCTAGTCCAGCATCCTGTCTCTCACACAGTGGCCAA
Organism: Gekko japonicus; assembly: GCF_001447785.1. Taxonomy (NCBI): domain Eukaryota; kingdom Metazoa; phylum Chordata; class Lepidosauria; order Squamata; family Gekkonidae; genus Gekko; species Gekko japonicus. The sequence continues at coordinate 17,339 of NW_015171087.1, read as the reverse complement.
AGAGTTCCTCGGGGGGGGGGACAACAGGGCAGAGAGGCCGAGGCTTCCCTTATGTTGCCTCCTGCCACTGGTATTCAGAGGTTCACTGCCTGTAAATACAGAGGCTCTCTTTCGACACCCTGGCTAGTAGCCATTGGTGGACCTCTCCTCCATGAATCTATCTTAACCTCTTTTAAAAATATCCATGCCTACAGCTAACACCATATTCACTGGCATTGCATTCCATAATTTAATCACTTGTTGAGTGAAGAAGTATTCCCTTTTTACCGCTCCTGAATCTATCGCCCATCAATTTCATTGGATGCCCCTGACTTCTAATATTATGGGAGAAGAAGAAGAAAAGCTCACTTCATTTTCTCCCCTTCCCGTGAATAGTAATTATAACCATCTATTATGCACCCTTCACTCTGTCTTTCCTCTAAAATGCAAAGCCCCAGAAACCTGGTGTCTCCCCATAAGAACAGTGCTCCACCAATGCTAGCCTGGATAAAGGAGATTGGCCATACAATAGAAATGGACCAATGGATAAAAACATGGAATTCACTAAACTATATTAGCACGACTACGTATAAGGAAAACATATACACAATGTTTTACAGGTGGCACTGGACCCCTACTAAAGTTGCTAAATGCTTCCCGACAGCTTCAAATATCTGTTGGAGATGCAGTAGGAACATAGGATCATACCTCCACATTTGGTGGAGGTGTGACAAAATACAAACCTTTTGGGAAAAAATATCTAAAATATTCTCAGACATACTTAAAATTAACATGCCATTAACACCAGAAACGTATTTATCAAATATGATTCCGGATACAATAAAGAACCACAAACACATAATAGTATATTTACCAACAGCAGCAAGAATTCTCATAGCAAAACGTTGGAAGTCTAAAGCTATACCATCAACAAGAGAGCTTAAACAGAAGATCCTGGAAATAGCTGAAATGGACAAACTGAGTATGACACTACAGAATAAACCAGAGGAACTTTTGGGGGGGCAGATTGGAAGTAATCTACAAATGGCTGAAGTTGAAGAAGATACAGTAGATGTTGAGAACTTGCTAGTAACAGATAATGGATGATAAAAGAGAAAGGGACATTTTGCAATAAGAAATGTATAAGTATTAAATGGATATATGTACATATATTTATTTTTTTAAAAAAAGAACAGTGCTCCAATAAGAAAGGTTACTGCTGCTATTGGCTGCTCAAATTGCATTGCTGGACATAGCAGAATGAAAGGTTTCTATCTCCTACTCCTAGGTAGATATTGAACATATGGGGATCCGAGCCTTTGAAGTTGAGGTGAAGCGATCCAGAAAAGACCTTGGAAGGACCCCTAAACGATGCCTTATAGGACTAGATGGACAGCCGTGTTGGTCTGAAGAAGTAGAACAGATTTAGAGTCCAGTGGCACCTTTAAGACCAACAAAGGTTTATTCAAGGTAGGAGCTTCCGTGTGCATGCACACGGAAGCTCCTACCTTGAATAAACCTTTGTTGGTCTGCCACTGCGGTGACAAGCACCAGTTGAAGCGGAGAGGAAACGAGACGGTTCCCTCCAGAGGAATATGACACGCAGTTGCGAGATCACACCTCCCTTTGTAACTGCGGGCTCAGCCCGTCACTGTGTGATCAGATGTAACTTCAGGTGAGTCATTTTTTTTTGCCGTTTACTTCCCATGCGCATAAATGAGGAATCGCATCTCCGCACTGAGGTCCCCCTGTGGAGTATGTGATGATGGGCATACTGCAAAGGGGGGGTGGGGACAGCACCGAGCCGGGACGGCCTGATCAGACCATCCCAACAGCTTGAGAAGGTGCCTGAGTGATCGGTCGGGGAAAGTCCGTCCGTGGCCTGTCGGAACCCGTTTACTACCGGACTTTCCCCGGTGTCTTTTAACTCTGCTTCTGTGGCGGAGCAGCACGGTTTGCCGGGACGCTTCCCAGATGTTGCTCTCTGGTCGCTCCCTTTAGATCCATCAGGCATTCACACCTATGTCGGATCTAAAGGCACGTGTGATCACAGCCTGAATTTGTACTACCTTATTTGTTGTTGTTGTTCAGTCGCACAGTCGAGTCCGACTCTTTGCGACCCCATGAACCATCTCTCTCCAGGCCCGTCTGTCTTCCACCGTCCTCTGAAGTTGGCTCAATTTCATGTTCGTTGCATCGATGACACTGTCTAACCATCTCATCCTTTGCCGTCCTCGTCTTCTTTGACCTTCAATCTTTCCCAGCATCAGGGTCTTCTCCAATGAGTGCTCCCTTCTCATTTGGTGGCCAAAGTATTTGAGCTTCAGTTTCATTATCTGGCCTTCCAGGGAACTGTGGAATTTTCTATATGTAACAGTGCAAAGAGTCAGACTGGCATAGTGGTTAAGAGTGTCCGACTAGTCTCCGGGAGACCCAGGTTCGAATCCCCACTCTGCTGTGGAAGCTTACTGGGTGACCTTGGGCCAGTCACACACTCTCAGCCACCCCTACTTTCTGACTCTGTTATGAAAGCTCAAGAATTTCTAAGGGTTCAGCTGGGAAGGCCAGAGGACGGGAAAAAAGAAGAGGACAGCAAGTCCAGTGGTGAGCTAGAATCTGGTTCTTCCAGAGAGGACTCTCTGTCAGAGCAAGGGGCAGCAGCCCCAAAAAGTCCTTACAAGCTGCGGAAGAGAAGGGGAAAGGAGAAGTAAAGGATGAAGGACTCTGAATTGTGCCTTTGAGACTTTTGTTATGGGATGATTGGGGGTACTGTTTCTAGAGAGTTTAAGTTTTAAAGAAAAAGTGTTATAAATGTTTGACTCAGTTTATAAAGGGATCAACGATGGGAAGACTTGATGTATCTAAGCTAGCTGGAGGATCTCCTCCCTTGGGCTTTTAGTTAGTAATGGGTTCTTTACTTTCTCCCGTATATGTAGTTTCCCCTCCCTGTTTTGCATAGAGTCAGACTGGCATAGTGGTTAAGAGTGTCCGACTAGTCTCCGGGAGACCCAGGTTCGAATCCCCACTCTGCTGTGGAAGCTTACTGGGTGACCTTGGGCCAGTCACACACTCTCAGCCACCCCTACTTCACAGTGTTGTTGTGAGGTGAGGCTAAAATGGAGGTGAGGAAAATGACATAAGCCACTTTGTGTCCCCACTGGAGAGAGATATAAATAAAGTAAATAAAATAAAATTTCACATTAGTCTAAATGATCACCTCCAAGGCCTGGCAGGAGTTCATTTGAATAACTAAGAGGTTATCATTCCTAAACATCTGTTTCAAGCAAAGCTCTCTAGATCAGGCGTGTCAAACATACTGCCCGGGGGCTGATCAGGCCCCCAGAGGGCTTCTATCAGGCCCACAGTGGAACTGGCTGTCTTCTGCTGCTTCTTCCTATCCTGCTGCATCATCGTAGGTTTCCAGCTTACAGATACACACCTGAACAGCATGATCGAGATTGCAACAACACAGACATTTTGATGCAATAATTCAGAGAAAGAAGTGTCAGTTATCAGACACGGTTGAATAAACAAAATATTGCAAGAGTGCTAATGTTTTAAGCATGTTTTTATTTTAAGTCAAAAATATTTAATTGTGTTTGTCTGTGTCCTTTATAAAGTTTATATCTCCACTACCTGGCATTACATTTTATGACACACGTGGCCCGGCCCAACAAGGTATCATTTATGGCAGATCCGGCCCTCATAACAAATGAGTTCGACACCCCTGCTCTAGAAGGTGGTTTAGAAATGTTTTTCTAACCCTATCCCAGAAAATATTTGGAGTCATAATGTGTGGCACAGTTAGAGTTTCCAGTTTGGGGCTGGGGAATTCCTGGAGATCTGGGGGCTGGGTAGATACTTTAGCGGGACATACAACCACGGAGTCCGCTCTCCAGGACAGCCATTTTCTCCAGGGAAACTGATCTCTGTGGTCAGGAGATAAGTTGTTATTCTGGGAAATCTCCAGGCCCCACCTGGAGGTTGGCAGCCTTAGGCACAACGTGCTCAACTTATCCTTTGCTCGTGATCCATTTGCACGATGCTAGCCACTTTGATGTTGTCTGAAAGACTTTCTCCCCCTTTTGCATTCGATAGCATACTGAGCCAGGGAATGCGGCTGAATCCAGTTCGGAGACAGCAGGAACCAGCAAAAGCCGCTCTGAAATGCCTCAGTGCTTTCCGTAAGTGAGCACATAAGGTGGGAGGAACATCCGTGTGAGTTTGGTCTTTTGGCCTCCCAACCGAAAGGGAAAGGACTTGTGAAGGTGAATGGTTCTGCAGACGGAAAGAGGTTATAAAAGAGACAAAACCAGGATAAAAATTAAATAAAAAGTAGCTGTCTTAAACTGTAATTGCACTCCTCTGCGGAGCATGCTTTCGGATATATAAATGTGATTTACCATCAGCTCGCCACTACAAATCAGGTCTTAAGAAACACTTGTGCTATGAAATTGTTTAATCTCATCAAGCTCTGCTTTCACAGCAAGCCATAAATCACAAAGTCTTTGTTATCATAGACCTCCATGAGCGCCTCTCAGGCAGGCAATGGATCGTGGGTATATATAATCCTGACTGCACAAACAGTGGGGTCGTCGGCAAGCTGAAATACTTTCATAATAGCCACTGTGCAGCTGGTGGAACACAAGCCTATGATGGATATCTCATTTCCTACAGTCGGCATCTATTTCGAGCAAATTATTACCACATAAATTTCTTGTCAACAGAAACGGCCAATTAATTAAGTTAAAAATTTACTCGTTGATCACATCTACAAACCAAATAGAACTGCGAGGCAATTTTCCAGTTACTGGATATACGGCGGGTCAGTTTAATGAATAATTTTTAACTTTTGTCATAAACTCAAAAGACAGGCTAATATCTTGAGGAACCTGAATGGAAAACAGCTGCCGACAGATTTACACAAAATATATTTATGCAGATTCCGATGGCTGACATCTGGGGACAGAAAATAAACTTTAGACAAGTTACAGCGGTGTCTTCGGAGGGATATACAGTTCTGTTCTGTTTTGTTTTTCAACCATGATAAGAGGTTTCCCCTCAGGAATGTTGCATTTTCAATGTGATACATGCTTAGAACAGATGGGATTTTTTTTTTCATATAGACAAAAAGGATAAGCTGTAATTACCTCAAATTCTTACAGTTCCATCCTATGCAGCCGGACAGCCTCCAAAGTCCACGACAGTCACTGGGTACCAACACTTAGGGGTTGCCCGCTCTAGGTCGGGAAGGAACTGGAGATTTGGAGGTGGAGCCTGAGGATGGCGGAGTTTGAGGCGGGAACTCAGCAGGTATAATGCCACAGAGTCCACCTGACAAAGTGGCCGTTTCCTCCAGGGGAACCAATCTTAACCATCGGGAGATCGATGGGAGATCTTGACCATCGGGAGACCAATGGGAGATCTCCAAGTGTCGCCTGGAGGCAGGGGCAGATTAACCATGAAGTGGACTGAGCACGTGCTTAGGGCACCGGGGCCAAAGGGGGCGCCACAAAGTTGGGGAAAGGGTGAAAAGCTTCATTTGCACAGTCTATTGTGTTATCGCATGAATAAATTTCTGTATTGCTGCAACCTGCATTGTATATCTGATCAGACAGGTCAACAACTACAATGGACTGGGCGTCCGTGTGGAAAGGAGGGGGCGCCAAGATAGGTCATTGCTTAGGGCACCAGTGAGCCTCAATCCGCCCCTGCCTGGAGGATGGCAACGCTGGCCACTGCTTGGGTCGTCATGGCAAACTGAGGAAATGGCTCGTGATGCTTGAATCTGCATAACTTCCAAGCATTTAACGGGTCATTTTCCCCTCACAGTTGTTGTATGGAAATATCATTCGGTAGTTGGTTCTGTTAATATTGTGGGCAGATAATTATTTATGTATTTATTTCTCCGACTTGAAGAGGGGCAGAAATGCTCTCTCTCTCTTTTCTGTCATCCACACCACTTGTGTAAAACGGGATTTAGAACTATGGCCTCCCATTCAAGCCCAGGGAGGCAAATTGATAAGAGCTATGAGCAGGCACTGACTTTGGGTTATTACAGACATAAAACTGGGCTCCATGATAACAGGCCTCATTTGTGAACACTTCATAATTTTTACTTTAATCTTTTCCCAGAGTGAAAGCACACACATATCTCCGTCACACACGCCATGTGGGTTTTTTATAAAAGGGTGGGGGGGAGGCAGGCGAAAGGGAATGGTATAAGGAGACTCTCACCTCCAGGTCAACGGGTCAAATTTATCCTGGGTAGCTACTGACAAAACACCATTACCAGCTGAAGGCTTCCTTCCATCCCTCTGTTTTTTTGGAAAGGCAGCTATATACGAAATTCTAAGCACATCGCAGATGTTTATTCACTACAAAGGGATGGGAAGTTTTCAATGTTTGATATATATGGACCACACTTTTGGTCTGTAAAGATAACCCAGAAGACATTTAAACCACCCCGAACTCCAAGGAAAAGCTTTTATCATGGACTAAAGCCTGTTGCTTTAAAGCTGCGGTGGCTCAAATGGTTAAGATGCTGAACTGCAGGCTGTGGAAGGTCGGTAGTTCAGCAGTTCGAGACCTGAGTGTGCCGCATGATGGAGTGAGTCCCCGTCTCTCGTTCCAGCTCCTGCCAACCTAGCAGTTCGAAAGCAAGAAATTGCAAGTAGATAAATAGGTACCACTTCGGTGGGAAGGTAACAGCGTTCCGTGCGCCTTGGTGTTCAGTCATGCCGGCCACGTGACCACGGAAACGTCTTCGGACAGCGCTGGCTCTTCGGCTTTCAAATGGAGATGAGCACCGCAACCCTAGAGTCAGACTCGACTGGCTTTCGAGCAAGGGAACCTTTACCTTTACCTAAAGCCTGTTGGGTGGGTGTCACATGTTGATTCTTTACATCCCAAATTCTGGCATTATCCATCTGGGCAGTGCAAGCAGAAACTCAGAAATGGGAAGGATGGCTTCCACTAACCAGGGCAACCCATGGGGCGCAACAATTCCCCCTGCCAAAATACCATGAACTTAAACGAGATTGAGTGATGATATCGTTAAAGCAAAAATGGGTCCAGATATTCTCAACTCCACATACTCAAACTAATCAAGAATGCCTTACGAGTCAGATTTCAGCCTGGTCTTCTGCAGAAGTTACACTGGCGTTCCATTCACACACTGTGGGGACACAGTATGCCAGTTTGGTGTCATGGTTAAGTGCACAGACTCTAATCTGGGAGAGCCGGGGTTGATTCCCCACTGTTAGGGATTCTTAATTTTAAAGTAAATCAGCAGAGGCAGAGTCCATGGTGTGTGAACAATACGTGAACAGAACGCCACCTTAAGACCTGCAGAGGGCTCTGATAGTGGAAAGTGCAGTCAAGCCACAGCCAATATATGGCAATCCTGATGGGTTTTTCAGAGGTGTTTTGCCATTCAGAGGTGTTTTGCCATTCAGATGTTCAGAGGTGGTTTGCCATTGCCCTGCCTCTGCGTAGCAACCCCGGGCTCCCTCGGTGGTCTCCCCTCCAAGCACTAACCAGGGCCAACCCTGCTTAGCTTTCCAGATCGGATGAGATCGGGCTACCCTAGCCCATCCAGGGGGCTCTAGTACTGAACCCTTCTCAAGTTCCTCATACTGATCATTCAACAGAAGCTGACAGAAACTGGCCATTTCTCTTGAGGGAGCATCACAATAACCCTCTTGATGGCAAGCAGTTGTGACAAATTACAGCTGACGTCTAAGGAGCTATCATTCTGGTGAGCCCAAAGGCTCAGGTGTGCACTCTTTCGAATTCTTCACGGGGTTTTCACCATCTTTGAACATCATCTCCTTATGGACGTATCACAAATGCCTTGAGAAACTGCTCTAGAACTTCCCAAGCGGTTCCAACGTGAGACGGGCATCGCTGTTGGAGGAGCCTGAATGCAAAGCCTCCTGGGAACATGTGGAATTAGACCTGCAGTTTCTTGGATTTTTTTGTTTTACTTTATAGGTTGCTGCCATTGAGCTCAGTGACATATTGAAAATAAAACCCACTGAAAGTAAGCGTGATGCAGTACCATAACCAAGCAAATATCAAACATGGGTCTGAGGACAATAATGAATAACCCACCCTGAATCCGACAGAGTGGGAGATCTCCCCATGCACTGACAGTTTAAGGACAGCTTGATGATTTACTGTGTGATGGCTGACATTCCTGTAAGCAGGATGCTCCGGAGCTCATTTCAGAAGCTTTAAGGTGTTCAGGCATTTCTCCTGATTTACAGCTCTTTTACGGAACTTGGGGAAAGGGACACAGCAGAGGTGTCAATAGTTCTAAATGAAGTTAAGTGACGTCCTTGAGACCAAATCCAGTTTTAACAAAGAAAGATGGGGATAATTATTTAAAAGAAATTGGCAGTCCTTAATGTCAAAAGGCTAAGCAGGGTCAGCCTGTATAGAAATATTGCTTCTATATTCACATGCCTTCTTCTGTGATGTCATTTGATAACATGCTGTGTTTTATTTCCTGTTGCAAGCCAAATGGTGAGGCCACATGGCCTCAATAGCCATGCCATAAACCCACATTCTTTCACACATTCATGCCAAAAGCCAGACCTCATGGCTCCACACTCTGGCTCACTTGCGACCAGTCACATACACAATGAAGTATCTGGAGTTTGGGTCAGCTGACTGTAGGCAGGGTCTCCAAACTTCCAGCCAATCCCACAAACCTGATGTTAGCAACCATGGCAACCAACAATTGGGCACACCCATGCCCACTCGCAATTTGCTGATGGCCACATCTAATTTGTGACTGGAATTGGGGTATAATTGTTTGATCCCTATGGGAGTGAGCTCTCTTGTTCTTTCTCTTGCTCTGGCTCTCTCCCCTGTCATTGTCTGTTTTATTGCACCTGAAATGCTGCCTCTTGAGAGACAAAGAGTTACTTTGTTAACTGGAGCACAAGGATGTGCAAAGATGGGATTTCCCTTCAAAATCCCTTGGACTATCCTGGACTGTGGATATTCTGACTTGGTAACTATGAATCATTAATGTTTAGTTAAGGCAAACAGCCCAACCTTTGTTATTTTTGTAATCTCTGGTAGTCTATGCTAAGCTCTGTACTGAATAAAGAGCCTTCTTATTGCTAAATTCTCTGGTGTTGTAACTTAATTCCAAGTCTAAGTCTTGTGCTAGCCCCGACCACTTAAGCTACCTTGGTAAGAGTGTGCATCTCTGGATAGAGTTGCTAATGTGTTCTGTCCCAGATGCCAACTAAGGGTTTGAATCTCTCCCTTAGGAAAGGCAGGGGCTAGTGAAAGGAGGTTCTGGTGCCAACTTGTTCTGAAAACCAGAGAGGGAATAGACCATCTCGTGGTTTGTTGTTTAATGTACTGAAAAGTA
>NW_015171087.1:6627-7696 GCF_001447785.1 Gekko japonicus | reverse complement strand
GAAAGAAAGAAAGAAAGAAAGAAAGAAAGAAAGAAAGAAAGAAAGAAAGAAAGAAAGACAGACAGACAGACAAAAATTATATATGAAAAATCAACAATAAAAAAACCCTTGGGAAGCTCAACGGTCAGCTCTTCCAGTATTCAGATAAACCAGTGATGGATTCTATTTCATTTACTTCTTCAACAGTTTCCTATTTCACATACATTCCTGACCTGATCAAGTAAAAGAAACCTACAACAAAAAAACCTACAACAGTTAACAGTTCCAAGGAGATGAGAGTATTGGTTTTCCAAGTCAAAGTAAAAATCCAAACCGTGGCAGAGAAACTAGAAAATCTCCCAATTGGGCTTTCTGTGCAGAGGAACTGGGAATGGTTCATAGACCTTAGACTCTTTTGTGCCTCCACCCTACTTTCTTATTTGGTATAGAACATAAAAGGGGAAACCACAGAAACCACAGCCAGCATGACACGGTGATTACAGTCTCCGACTAAGATCTGGGAGGCCCAGGTTGGAATCCCCTCTCTGCCTTGGAGGCTTGCTGGGTAACGTTGGTTCGGACTCACAATCTCACAGCCTAACCTACGTCACAAGGTTGCTGTGAGGATAAAATGGAGGCGAGGTGGGATAGATCAAGATAGGTAGCTGTGTTAGGTCCTTTCCGCACTGGGATCTCATCTCTGGTTTTATCAGCGTTCAACTCACAACAGGATACCTTGCATTTATCCCCGGTTATGACAGCATCCGTTTATCCCGGGTAGGGGTGTGCAAAAAAAAAATAAAATCGGCCCATTCGGATTCAGCCGAATTGGGCAGAATCAATTTCGGCTGGCAGTAAGACTCCCGCATGTCAGTTTCGTCAGTAGGAGACAATTGGGGAGTCTTTCGCCGAATGTCAATTTCAGCCCCATTATATCCTATGGGCCATTAAAGTCAATGGCTAAAACATAGGGTATATTCTGGAAGCTGGAGGGGAGGGGGCTTGAGGGAGAGACTCCAAACTTGCCGGGTAGCTGCTGGAGCCTCTCCCCAAGATACCAACCAAGTTTCAAGAGCATTGGACCAGGGGG
>NW_015171087.1:0-5074 GCF_001447785.1 Gekko japonicus | reverse complement strand
CACCCCGCCCGCCTTCAGGTACAAACTCTCCCTTCTCTGTGAGGGCAGATCTGCGCATCCCCCCCCCAATAGCTAGCAATCCAAAACAGTCCAGTGGAGCCTGACTGAGCGGTGGGTGTTGCCTTCTGACACACTTCCGGTGACGTCAGAGGGCGTGGCATATGCAAATAAGTTATGCTAATGAGTTATGCTAATGAGCTCCTGCACCTCTTTCTCTGCGAAATGACCCCTGCGTAGCCTCATTCACGATACAAAAGTGTAGCCTTGCATCACTAGCCTTCAGCCAGCTCCGTGCTGCCGTCTCTGCACGCTGCTCGTGATAAAGGCTTAACAAGGCTGTTGTAAGGATTGCTGGGACAATGAGTGGGATATGCTTGGAATCCTGAAAGCACAGCTACAATGTTATCTGTGACTTTATGCAAGATTCAGCCTTCGGCGCACATCTGGTTGCAGTCCCGGGCAGGGCCGTGGATGGAGTTGACAACTCCCGGTAGGGAAATTCATGTCGATTTGGGAGTGGAGCCCGGGGAGTGAGTTCAGTGGGTTAAGTCCATAAAGTCCACAGCCCAAAGCTGCCATCTCCTCCAGGAGATGGATTCAAACAGTCCCACGGCAAGATAAGATTGTCAGGCGGTGCCTGGCAACCAGCAGGAGGGTTGTGGGAGAGGGGGGGGGAAATAAAAATAAGGTTTTGTCTTCTAACAAGAAGTTCTTACCACAGAGTCCTTGGTGATTTTTAGGGGTACCCGAAAATGAAAAAGGTAGCTCTAGGAAACATCACAAACTCTATGGTAAAACCAGACGCTCTTACAGTAGCATTTCTGATGGATTCAGGTGGGGCAGCCATGTTGGTCTGTAGCAGCAGAATAAAGTTTGAGTCCAGTGGCACCTTTAAGACCAATGGGTGTAAGCTTTCATGTGCATGGCCTACATCCCAGGGTTGTTGTGAAGATGAAATGGAGAAAGGGAAAAGGTTGTCAGCCACTCTGGATCCCAATTGAGGAAAAACACGGGGCCTAAATGAAGTAAATAAATGAACATTCATGATGACTACAGGATGACTACAGGGCCCCACTGGTGGACCTCCTGATGGCACCTGGTATTTTTGGCCCCTGTGTGACAGAGTGTTGGACTAGATGGGCCTTTGGCCTGATGTTCTTATGTTCTTATGTTCTTATGATCACATAAACACACTGATTATTTGAAACTTTTTTTTGAAAAAAAAAGAGGTATCAAAAAGGAACAGAAATAAACACAACTGTGTTCGTTATCTCTCGGATCTCGCATGTCTGTTTGCATCACAAGGCAGAAATTCAATAGGATATATAACAAAATCTGCACTGCTCACCCTTGATACAAATCATCGTAGCGGCATGACTGGAGACCAGTTTGAAATAAGCCAAGGCTGTTTTCCTCAAAATAGACTACATGCGAGTTTGAAAAACCAGATTGAAAACATATGAACCTGAAACCATTTTATTGATGACTGTGCTGTATATATTCCAACAGCCTACTCCCCATAGAACACTGAGAGAGGGGGGTGGTTGAGAAGGAAGACAGGACAACATAGGAATTTGTTGGAGACGTCCCAGAGTGCGCTGTTAACACAGGCCTTAATTTTTTGTTTATGAAAATTGCACATGTCAGGATCGGACGCTTGTGCCCATCTGCACGCACATGCACCTCCTGCAACACAATCAGCCCCTCCACAAAGGAGAATTATGTGGCGGCGAGGGGCGTTTGCCGCATCCTTCCCCTCCAAGGCCATGAGGAGGCCAGAGGAGTTGCCATATCCTATACACAAAACATTTAATTTATAATAGTTCGAATCTGGCCCTTGACCAAGCTGAAAGAACTATGTCTTATTTCACTTGCTCTTGAGTCCGTCTCTTTCGGAGATAAATGGCCGCGCCGTTTGCCAGTTCTCTCTTCTGTTTGGCGTTTTGTTTAGCTCTGCTCATGACAAGCCAAGAGCTCATGCATCTGCTCGAATGTGTAATATACATCTCTGGTCGACTTAGCCCTTTTTTTCCTTGACAATATTATGTCAAACAATCACATCACAACTGGCTCTGATCTCTTTGTTGTGAGCTAATAAATTAAAGGCTATTTATTATCCTCAATCCTCTCCCCCCCCTTTTAATAGTGACACATTTGTGGTGAGTTATGGGGCAGCTTTATAAACTAGGCGACGGGCCAGGATCAGCCCCAGCGTTCATGTGAACCCATCCCTCCCCCTCTTGGCCTCCCAGTCTGGTCGTAAATCAAGACCTCCGTCAAGGCCGCCTAAGTTAGTGTGCGTCATTGGGGGTGGGGGGAGAGCAGGAAGCATTGGGGGTATAATTCTGTCCATCAAACTAATATGTTATATATCAGTAGCTTTTGTAATCTTCAGCAATACGTTATAGGAAGTGACACCCAAGAATTCACTTTGAAAGGAACATGTTCCTTGGACCTTAAGCCAAAACAGACCCTGTTTTGTGGCCAGGGGGGTCTCCCTCTGCCTTTGTTCTTGCCGCTAAGAGCCCCCCCCATCATGAATCGAGGCTTGCCGCCATTTTAGACAATCCGCAGCAGACGCTTCCCTCTCTTTAGAAGGTTTGCAGTCAAAGACATAAAACTTCTGAAGGCACCCATTCCTTCCCTTCTTTCTTTTCCTCCCCCCCACCCACCCCCACTTTCTTCTCCTTCTCTCTAGCTGTAGCCTCCCAGTAGCAGGGTAGATAAATATACCACTTGAATGTTATCCTGACAAAGTGAACTCCTGACATACAGGGATGAATGGGTGTCCTATTTCCCTTGTCCGTCTCCCGTCCCCCCCTTTTCAACCCCTGCCTTGACAAATGTGGGAAATGGCTGTGGACAACAGCCACACACACACACACACACACACACTGTGGCGCCTTTTGGGGGGTTTTCACACTCAGCTGTTCACATGGTAGAGAAAAGACAGGCCTAAATAAGAAGCACGCCAAGCTTCAGAGAGCCAAAATTCACTCCGTATTGCCTCTTCAGCGATTCATTTAAAAAGTATTCCTTGAAACCAAAAAAAAAGAAAAAGAAAACCAAAGGAACTTTGGTATTTTGTAGCAACGTGATCAAAATTGAGAACAGAGTGCTGGATCCTTTCTCATTGTCCTGCTCCCAGGACGGACTGAGTGTGTCTCACTGCCCGGTTCCCCAGGGAAAGTCCCGTATGTGGATGAGGGTGTGGAACAATGAAATATTGCAGGAGCTACAAAGAGGATATGGGAAATGCAACTTGCTGGACAATTAAGCCAGTTTCCTAGCCTGAGTTTTTGAAGTGCAATAGGTGGTGAGTAAAAAAAAAACACAACTAATTGTGTGGGTGCCTTCAAGTGGCTTCCAACCTATGAATGAATGACCTCCAAGCACCAAGAACACTTGCCCCAGAGTCCCTATCTATATCTTGTGGCTAATAGCCACTGATGGACCTCTGCTCCATATGCTTATCTAATTCCCTCTTGAAGCCGTCCATGCTTGTAGCCGCCACCACTTCCTGTGGCAGTGAATTCCAAGTGTTAATCACTCTTTGGGTGAAGAAGTACTTCCTTTTATCCGTTCTAACCCGACCGCTCAGCAATTTCATGGAGTGCCCACGAGTTCTTGTATTGTGAGAAAGGGAGAAAAGTACCTCTTTCTCCACCTGCTCTTTCCCATGCATAATCTTATAAACCTCAATCATGTCACCCCTCAGTCGTCATGAAAGATTATACCTAGAATACACACCGTAGATATTGATCTGTGCCAGTTTTATTGTTGCTAGCCTAATGCAGGGTTTCTGCAGGAAAAGTGCCTGACTGCAATTCCACAAAACCTGTTTTTACTGAGCATTTAAAGCCTGTATCTGACAGTTTCGTAAGGATATGAGAAGAACCCTGCTGGATCTGTTCAGTGAAGGTCCATCCAGTCCAGCATCCTGTCCCACACAGTGGCCAATCAGTTCCTCTGGAGGGCCAACAACAGGCCGAGGCCTTCCCCTAATGTTGCCTCCTGGTTCTGGAATTCAGACAGGATGTTTGTTCAAATGCTTGAGTAGATTCTTAGAAAAGTGAGCAAAGTTTGTCGAGATCTTGGCCACCACAATGCTGTTAATGAACTCAGATGATGCTGATGGATGCTGAACTACTTTCAAAATCATTCTGGCTGCCCCAGGAATTTCTCATGTCCATTTGCAGTCTTCCACTGGCCAATAAACAGCCAATGTTAGCATACCTCTAACAGCCAAAAGACAGCAGAACAAAAGACAGCAGATCTTGGACACCCAGCATTAGTACATGGTTCATTTTACGAGGCTTCCCGTTTAAATTATAACTCCCAAATCATGGACCACAACTCTCTACAGCAGTGATCTGCAGTCTGGGTCAGGGCCCACAGGTGGGTTACGTTTCTCTGCTTCCTGGGTCACAAGTCCACGTAAAGCCACCATTTACTTACTGTCCGTGGAAGAACCTAGCATGCCTGTATAGAGAACAAGGGCCCCATGCCTCCTTCCGGACAGATTAGTAACAGGACAGCAAGAAAGACATTCAGTAGTGGTGAAGATTTTTCCATAGGCCTGACTGCTGACTCACTACGTTCCTCACTATGGCATACTTTGTCTTCTGTTTCCTGTCGTTGGCTGTCTTTGTATGCTGCCTACAGACCTCGTCTTGATGCTGGAGAGGTTGTGATTCTGGCTCCTCGTCTTCCTGTCACATGGTCCCAGTGTCATGTGACTTCCTGTCTCAGGCTCGCAGCTCACTGGGTCCCATGTCTGGAAAGGCTGAAGATTGGGTCCCATGTCTGGAAAGCTCTTGAGCATGGCTCAACCCACAGAATGATGACTTAGTTTTGGGTGCTGAAGACATTGGTGGACAAAGGGTTGAGCTCACAAAAGGGTCATTTACATTCCAGTTAAGGGACCAGAATGATGGATACTTCCTAAGTTCCATCAGTATATTTTTATTGACTCTATTATGTTTTATCCTGCCAACAGCTCAAGTTCAACTGTCTAACTACAATCAAAATACCAACTATGAAAAATTACCAAACAAAGGCTGCGGTCACACGG
>NW_015171086.1:25027-29971 GCF_001447785.1 Gekko japonicus | reverse complement strand
ACCTTCAGTTGCAGGGCCAGAGGGTTAAAAGTTAGGGCTCAGGCTTTCCCTGAAGGAGGAAACATCTGGGTGAGTGTCCCAAGGGGACTTCCTGAACATACAATGAGCTGGAGAGTGAGACACACTGGAAAGGAAACATTTCCCATCTTTGGAAGATCATCAAGGAGAGGGCTCAGAGAAAGTAAGAGGGAGAGAACCAACTAACTACAGGGAAAGGGGTGGCAACCAATGCCCCCTCTCAGCTGTGGAGTCTGGTGAGCAAAAATTCTACTTGGTGAGCTACTGGCATGAAAGTGGTGAGCCAGCGATTTGGCTGCTGCATAGATTCGTTTGCTCTGGAGCTACATCCTTCCTGAGCGAAGGCAAAAGTGTGTGAGCTGGAGGCTAAAAAACTGTGAGCTAGCTCACACTTAACTCAGCTGAGGGGGAACAATGGCTGCAATGCTCCCTCTAAGCTGTGGAGTCTTGTGAGAAAAAAATCCTACTTGGTGAGCTGCTGGCATGAAAGTTGTGAGCCAGCGATTTGGCTGCTGCATAAATCAGTTTGCTCTGGAGCCACATCCTTCCTGAGCCCAGTCAACAGTGTGTGAGCCGGAGGCTAAGAAACTGCGAGCTAGCTCACACAGCTTAGAGGGAACGCTGGTGGCCACCTGAGAAGGTTTGAGGGCTGCATCCATTCTTCCTCTTGGCCTGGATCTCAGCGCCCTGCAACACCCCTTCCAAAGCAACCCGACCTACCCAGCAGTTCCACAGGTGACGTCTCTTCAGGCCAACATGAGGCAAAGTCCCTCCCGTCTTTGAACACAGCCAAGATTCATTCTCAGGTGTATTTATGGACTCCTCTTTGCCACGGCGGAGAGGACTGGCTCAGACATGCCTCTTGGGGGACACTCTTGGCTGTCGATCCCACAGGATTGAGACGCAAGACCAGGTCAGACCTCTCTTTTGCTCTGGTGGGAACACAGAGAGGGATGGCGAAGTAGCTCCTCGGCTCGGGACTGCCACCTGCTGGGGAGCCATGGCGGGTGCTGGGCTACTCCCTCTTGTGCGGGGCAGGTAAAGCCCCAGGATGGGGGTTGCCAATCTCCAGGTGGGGGCTGGAGATCTCCTGGAATGACAACTGATCGCCAGGCTACGTACATCTTTATTTAGAATGATTATTGCACTCCTCCTGGAGAAAACGGCTGCTTTGGAAGGTGGACTGCAGGACACGATGCCCTGCCGAGGTCCCTCCCCTTCCTAAACCAGCCAGTTTGGTGTCGTGGTGAAGTGCGTGGACTCTAGCATGGGAGAGCCGGGTTTGATTCCCCCATTCCTCCTCCACTCGCACCTGGCTGGATGACCTTGGGCAAGCCATAGTTCTGATAAGAGCCGTCCTTGAAAAAGAGCAGTTTCTGTCAGAGCTCTCTCAACCCCACCTACCTCACAGGGTGTCTGTTGTGGGGAGGGGAAGGGAAAGGAGTTTGTAAGCCTATTCTGGGAGAACCGGGTCTGATTCCCCCACTCCTCCTCCACTTGTACCTGGCTGGATGGCCTTGGGCAAGCCGTAGTTCTGATAAGAGCTGTTCTTGAAAAAAGAGCCGTTTCTGTCAAGACCTCTCTTGGCCCCACATGCCTCACAGGGTGTCTGTCTGTGGTGGGGAGGGGGAGGGAAAGGAGTTTGTAAGCCGCTCTGAGACACCTTTGGGTAGTGAAGGGCCATGGGGTATCTTCTTCTCCTAAACGCTAATGATTTGGAGTTCATTAATGATTTGGAGTTCATTAATGATTTGGAGTTCATTAATGATTTGGAGTTCATTAATGATTTGGAGTTCATTAATGATTTGGAGTTCATTAATGATTTGGAGTTCATTAATGATTTGGAGTTCATTAATGATTTGGAGTTCATTAATGATTTGGAGTTCATTAATGATTTGGAGTTCATTAATGATTTGGAGTTGGGAGTAAGCAGTGAAGTGGCTAAATTTGCGGATGATACGAAGTTGTTCAGGGTGGTGAAAACCAGTGAGGATTGTGAGGCACTCCAAAGGGATCTGTCAAAGTTGGGCGAGTGGGCGTCAACATGGCAAATGGGGTTCAATGTGGCCAAGTGCAAGGTGATGCACATTGGAGCCAAAAATCCTAACTATAAATACACGTTGATGGGGTCTGAACTGGCAGAGACAGATCAAGAGAGAGATCTTGGAGTTGTAGTAGATAACTCACTGAAAATGTCGAGACAGTGTGTGACTGCAATAAAGAAGGCCAATGCTATGCTGGGGATTATTAGGAAGGGTATTGTAAACAGATCAGCCAATATCATAATGCCGCTATATAAATCAATGGTGCGACCTCATCTGGAATACTGTGTGCAATTCTGGTCACCACACCTTAAAAAGGATATTATAGCTTTGGAAAAAGTGCAGAAAAGAGCAACTCGAATGATAAAAGGGTTGGAACACTTTCCCTATGAGGAACGGTTAAGGCGCTTAGGGCTCTTTAGCTTGGAGAAACGACGACTGAGGGGTGACATGATTGAGGTTTATAAGATTATGCATGGGAAAGAGCAGGTAGAGAAAGAGGTACTTTTCTCCCTTTCTCCCAATAACAAGAACTCGTGGGCACTCCATGAAATTGCTGAGCGGTCGGGTTAGAACGGATAAAAGGAAGTACTTCTTCACCCAAAGAGTGATTAACACTTGGAATTCACTGCCACAGGAAGTGGTGGCAGCTACAAGCATGGACGGCTTCAAAAGGGAATTAGATAAGCATATGGAGCAGAGGTCCATCAGTGGCTATTAGCCACAAGGTATAGATAGGGACTCTGGGGCAAGTGATGCTCTGTCATCTTGGTGCTTGGGGGGGGTCAACAGTGGGAGGGCTTCTAATGTCCTGGCCCCACTGGTGGACCTCCTGATGGCACTGGTATTTCTGGCCACTGTGGGATACAGAGTGTTGGACTGGATGGGCCTTTGGCCTGATCCAACATTGGCATCTCTTATGTTCTTATGTTCTTAAACGCCACTCTCCCAGGATCCACCCTCAGACCTCCAGGAATCTCCAAGCCCAGGGCCAGGACACCTAGATTTTATTTATTTATTTATCCACCCATGAAGCAAGCATAAAAGAGGACTCCTCGCAGCATTGGGGGGGGGGTCACCCCCTCCACGTCTTCAGAAAAGAGCCTCCCCCATTCCCAGGCTGGTCCTCAACAAGTTTCCTTTTCCCATGAATCAGAAGACAGATGAATGGCTGCCTCGACGCACCGTCAAAAAGAAAAAGAAGATGAACCTGCTTGAAATAGCGTGTGCTTTCATAAAACAACTGGTGTGTCACAATGAAGAGCCCTGCCTTTCCCCTGCTCTCCTCAGGCCTTTCTTCAGAGGACGGTCTCACCACCCCCCCAACACACAAACGGCCCTCCCCTTTCTAACTTTCCGGTCTTCCGCCGTCCTCTGAAGTTTGCTCAACTTCATGTTCGTTGCATCGATGACACTGTCTAACCATCTCATCCTTTGCCGTCCCCGTCTTCTCTGACCTTCAATCTTTCCCAGCATCTTACATTCCAGGCTCCTATGCAGTATTGTTCTTTGCAGCATCGGACTTTCCTTTCACCATCAGACACACAGATTAAAATAATAACTTAATATTAAAAAAAGAACTCCCAATTCAGTATGGCCAGATGGCCCACTATCTTCACCACTGAGTCCAGCCTTTTTTATGCCAATAAAAGGTATTTGTTGTTGTTGTTGTTGTTGAGTCCAGCCTTTGCGCCGAAGAGCCTTTACCCTAGCCCGACTAAATGTGCTCCCTTCGAAAGAGCGTTCAGGTTGGTTTAAGAAAATTCCCTTTCATGAAATTCCCTTTCTGTCATCTTGGTGCTTGGCGGGGGTCAACAGAGGGAGGGCTTCTAATGTCCTGGCCCCACTGGTGGACCTCCTGATGGCACCTGGTATTTCTGGCCACTGTGTGCCTTTGGCCTGATCCAACATTGGCTTCTCTTATGTTCTTATGTTCTTAAAGGTTATGCCCTTGTCCTTTAAAATCCGTGGACTCAATAGATCACATTATTTTTGACTGTCAATTTCACTCAGTCTTACGCAAAGAATGGTTGTCATCTTTATTTCCTCCTAGTTATAGTTCTAATAGGGAAAAAGTTATTCAAAATCCACTAAAGGATGCTAATCCTAATATTGCAGCTATCGTGGCCAGGTTTCTTGCCGAAGTAGTCAAAGATAGATCTATTCTAGTCAAGGATTTGATTCATATCGCTTATAATGTCTTATATATTCATGCCGTGTTATTGTACATCTATGTCTCTTACTGCTGTGCCATTAAAGGTCTTTAACTTTGATCAAAAAAAAGGAGTCGTTTCAAAGCCTTTCAATGAGGCAGAACCGTCATAAGGCCACGGGTCAGAGCAGACTCTTTCAACAGCTGGGAAGATAAAGCCCCCAAATTCAGAGCCTGGGCCAGAAGATAAGCACCAGTCCCTCAGCCACACCCCATCTGCAGAGCGACCTGCAGAAGCTGGCGGTGCCGCCCAAACGAGGAAGGGGGTGGGTGGCGGGTGGCTGAGCCAGCGGGCCCCTGTTTCATCACAGTGCCTGTCTCTGCCGTGGCCGGCTGGCTGCACATGGTTACGACAGAACTGGCTGTGAGCTCTGGCACTGTAGCACATCTCTCTTGAGCAAATGCCAGGCAGCTGGGCAAGCAGTCAGTGGGGCAGTGGCCTTGCTTAAGAACCTCAGAAGAGCCCTGCTGGATCAGGCCAGTGAGGATCCATCTGGTCTAGTCTCCCGTCTCACACAGGGGCCAGCCAGTTCCCCTGGAGGGCCAACAACAGGGAAGAGAGGCTGAGGCCTTCCCCTGAGAAGAACCTCAGAAGAGCCCTGCTGGATCAGACCAGGGAGGGTCCATCTAGCCCAGCCTCCCATCTCACACAGGGGCCAGCCGGTTCCTCTG
>NW_015171086.1:1559-24913 GCF_001447785.1 Gekko japonicus | reverse complement strand
GAGGGCCAACAACAGGGCAAAGAGGCTGAGGCCTTCCCCTGAGAAGAACCTCAGAAGAAGAGCCCTGCTGGATCAGGCCAGGGAGGGTCCCTCTAGTCCAGCATCCTGTCTCACACAGGGGCCAGCCAGTTCCTCTGTAGGGCCAACAACAGGGCAGGGAGGCTGAGGCCTTCCCCTGAGAAGAACATCAGAAGAGCCCTGCTGGGTCAGACCAGGGAGGGTCCCTCTAGTCCAGCATCCTGTCTCACACAGGGACCAGCCAGTTCCTCTGGAGGGCCAACACCAGGGCAGAGAGGCCGAGGCCTTCCCCTGAGAAGAACCTCAGAAGAGCCCTGCTGGAGGACCATCTAGTCCAGCCTCCCGTCTCACACAGGGGCCATTCCAGTTCCACTGGAGGGCCAACAACAGGGCATAGAGGCCGTGGCCTTCCTCTCATGTTGCTTCCTGGCTGTGGGATTTAGAGGTTCAGTGCCTCTGAACGTGGAGGTTCCTTTTCGTCACCATGGCTAGTAGCCATGTTATCCTCCATGACTCTATCTCATCCCCTTTTCAAGCTTTTTATTCCCGTGGCCATCAGGGCATCCTCTGGCTGCGAATTCCATCTTTGAATTACTCTCTGTGTAATGACTCTCTGTATTTCTAGGGGCAGCAACAAAGCAACCCTGCCCAGTCCAGGAGCTGAGTCTTCACATCCCATAGAGTGCCCCCCCCGCCCCCAAGGTGCTGGGATTGGGCAGCCCACGGCGGCGGCACTTCAGAGCCCAAGAAGAGCCCTGCTGGGTCAGGCACTCAGAGGTTCATCTATCCCTGTCTCCTTTCTGTGATCGCCTGGCACTTGGCAACCCTTGCACTCCTGTTTGTGGACTGAGAAGGGCTGGATTTTTCAGCCTTCCCTCACAGGAAAGGTGCGCCAACCCTTGCGTCATCTTGGCGGCCTTCCTTTGGACTCTTCGCAGCTTTGCAACATCCTCTTTGAGATGTGATGACCAGAGTGCACCGTATCCCAAAGGAGGCCACACCGTGGCTCTGTGCCAGGCCGTTATGCCATTGGCCGTTTTGTTTCCTAGCCATCCCCAGCATGGAGTTAGACGTCTTCACGGCCGCTGACCCTCAGCTGACATTTTCATCACACAATTCCAGGATCTTTCTCAATCTTAGACCCTTTCTGCACCCGTATTTTGTCTCAGTTTCTGAGCGTGTCCTGTTCTTCCGTTCTGCATTCCCTCCCGCTCTCACTTCCACTTTGTGTCGGGGCTTTCTCTTCTTTCTGCATTTGTCTTATAGGAATCTGCACTCAGACCGCTTCCAGCACACCGCTGCCCCGTGGCTACCAAAACTCCTTTTGCTGTGACTCTTTATGCTCATCTTCTTTCAGATCACTAATCCTCTCTAAAGTGGAACTATTTCTGCAAGTATTTCAGTGCTGGCCATTGCCCCTCCCCCATTCCCGCCTCTCCCTCTTTAGGTGGACGCTCCCTCCCTGTTCTGTTTTCTCTCCCTCCTTCTCCAAAGGCAAAAGAGGACGTTCCCTCCCACTCAGGCCAACTTTAAAAAAGTCAGAGAGAGCATAAGAAGGAATCAGTAAATATAAAGGACACTGCCACAGGAGGTGGCGGCGGCTACAAGAACGGACAGCTTCAAGGGGGAACTGGATAAACCTATGGAGCAGAGGTCCATCAGTGGCTCTTAGCCACAAGGTATAGACAGGAACTCTCAGGGCTGGGGCAGGTGATGCTCTGTCTTCTTGGTGCTTGGGGGGTGGGTCAACAGCGGGAGGGCTTCTAGTGTTCTGGCCCCACTGCTGATGGCACCTGGTATTTTGGGCCATGGTGTGAGACAGACTGGATGGGCCTTTGGCCCGATCCAGCACTGGCTTCTCTTATGTTCTTCTATGGAGCAGAGGTTCCTCAGTGGCTATTAGCCACAAGGTATAGATAGGAACTCTCAGTCTGGAGCAAGGGATGCTCTGTATTCTTGGTCCTTGGGGGGAGGCAACAGTGGGAGGGCTTCTAATGTCCTGGCCCCACTGCTGGATGTCCTGACGGCATCTGGTATTTCTGGCCACTGTGTGACACAGAGTGTTGAACTGGAGGGGACATTGGCCTGATCCAACATTGGCTTCTCTTATGTTCTTATATGGAGCAGAGGTCCATCCGTGGCTGTTAGCCTCAAGGTATAGAAAAGAACTCTCAGTCTGGGGCAAGGGATGCTCTGTCATCTTGGTGCTTGGGGGGGGAGTCAACAGTGGGAGGGCTTCTGGTGTTCTCCTGGCCCCACTGCTGGACCTCCTGATGTCCCCTGGTCTTTTTGACCACTGTGTGACACAGAAGAGTGTTGGACTGGAGGGGACATTGGCCTGATCCAGCAGGGGCTTCTCTGATGTCCTTATGTTCTTAGGGGATTCCTTGCTCCCGAATGTCTCAGTCTTGCCTGTGGGGGCCTGGATTTCCCCCCCCCCCCCCCTTTCTTTTTGCAGACTCATGGGGGGGGGGGTTTGGCAGCCAGTTAGCTAAAAAAATCTGAACGTTGCTTGTAGATGCAGCAGAATGCGTACAGAATACACACATAAACAAACCAGGGTGGGGGAACAGTGCAGCGGGAATGCGTGTGGCTGCGAAGTCAACCCTTAAGGCTTGACTCCTCGGATTCTCTGGAGTGAGCGGTCAGCGAAGAAAGGGCCCAAGTCTCACCGGTTCAGTCCCCACCAGCATATATTTAAAATCGGGGAGGGTGTGTGCGTGTGTTCCAATGTGCATCACTTTATACTTGGCCACACTGGATTTCATCGGCCCTGGTGTTGCCTATTTACCCAGTGAAGGGAGATCTTTCTGTAACTCTTCACAGTCAGCCTTGGTTTTCACCATCCTAAACAACTTGGTACCATCGGCAAACTTGGGCACTACACTACTCATCCCTCCCAGTTCCCAAACAATTTATCAGCAAATCAAATAGCACCACTCCCAATACCGATCCTTGGGGGACCCCGCTGCTAACTCATAGAATCACATAGAGTTGGAAGGGGTCCTACAGAGACCATCTAGTCCAACCCCCTGCCCAGTGCAGGACCAGGCTAGAGCATCCCTGACAAATATCCATCCAGCCTCTTCTTGGAAGCTGCCAGTGAAGGGGAGCTCACCACCTCCCGAGGCAGCTGATTCCACCTTTGAACCACTCTGACCATGAGAAAGTGTTGACTAATATCCAGCCAATACCTTTCTGCATGTGATTTAAACCCCTTGCTTCGGGTCCTATATCCTCTGCTGTCCCCTGCTCCATTTTAAGAACCCGATCCTTGGGGGACCCCGCTGCTAACTCATAGAATCACATAGAGTTGGAAGGGGTCCTACAGAGACCATCTAGTCCAACCCTCCTGCCCAGTGCAGGACCAGCCTAGAGCATCCCTGACAAATATCCGTCCAGCCTCTTCTCGAAAGCTGCCAGTGAAGGGGAGCTCACCACACCTCCCCAGGCAGCTGATTCCACCTCTGGACCACTCTGACCGTGAGAAAGTGTTGACTAATATCCAGCTGATGCCTTTCTGCATGTGATTTAAACCCCGTTGCTTCGGGTCCTATATCCTCTGCTGTCCCCTTCTCCATTTTAAGAACTCCCCCCCCCATTGTAATGCCTGTCCCTTCATTCCTACCCTTTGCTCCCTGTCATTTGGCCAGTTGTTTAAGCCACAAGAGGAGCCCCCCCCCTCGCTCTCTTATCCCAGCCGAGTGGTGCTCTAAGAACCTGGTTGTCCAGTCGCCTCCTTCCCCTTCCCCTCTTGAAGCTCCAGAGGGGGGATTTGACCACCGTCTTCCAGCTGCTCTCGCTGAGCACGCTTGGGCGAGGCTCCAAGAGCCACGGGGGGCGGGGGTTGCTTTCCCGGCGGCAGTCTCCCCAGCCCTCCCCAGTCCGGGACCCGGGACTCCTCTGTTGATGGGGAGCCACTTTTTCTTGCCCCAAAGAGAACCAGAGGTGCGAAGGCATCCCCAGTGGAACTCAGGGCCACTGGATAATGAGTGCAGCTCTAGGAGGCCTGGCAGACAGCCTGGGCCGGTGCCAGGAGACAGACCGCTTGGAGCCGAGCTCCTTTGAGAGGCAGACCTCTCCTTAAGAAGCCCACCCCTTTGTGGCCTGGTTGCTGAGGAGTGTGGCAGAAGCACAGCGCCCAGCCGGCCGAGTCCCGTATGCCTTCCCCCCCACACACACACACAGGCCTCGTCACCCGATCCTGCCTCAGCCCTTCATTGGTCATATTGTGGAAACCCAGCGCAGGAGAGGAGGAGCGCAAAGGCCGTCTGCTCCAGAGGGTTGCAAGTGTGTGTCCCTGTTGATGGTATGCAGCTTGTGACGCTCACATGATCTCAGCTTCTTGCCTTCTTGGGCTGCAGGGGTGGACGTTTGCCATTCTGCCGCGTCTGCAGGTGGGTCTTCCTGGAGGTATCTCTGGGGCTGAGGGCTGGCACAAGGTATAGATAGGAACTCTCAGATTAGCCACAAGGGATAGATAGAAACTCTCAGTCTGGGGCAAGGGATGCTCTGTATTCTGGGTGCTTGGGGGGGGGGCAACAGTGGGAGGGCTTCTGGAGTTCTGGCCCCACTGCTGGACCTCTTGATGGCTCCTGGTATTTTTGGCCACTGTGTGACACAGAGTGTTGGACTGGAGGGGCCTCTGGCCTGATCCAACACTGGCTTCTCTTATGTTCTTAAATGGAGCAGAGGTCCATCGGTGGCTATGAGCCACAAGGCATAGATAGGAACTCTCAGGTGGGGGCAAGGGATGCTCTGTATTCTTGGTGCCTGGAGGGGGGGTCAATAGTGGGAGGGCTCCTAGTGTCCTGGACCCATTGCTGGACCTCTTGATGGCACCTGGTGTTTCTGGCCACTGTGTGACACAGAGTGTTGGACTGGATGGGCCTTTGGCCTGATCCAACATGGGCTTCTCTTATGTTCTTAAATGGAGCAGAGGTCCATCAGTGGCTATGAGCCACAAGGCATAGATAGGAACTCTCTGTCTGTGGCAAGTGAAGCTCTGTATTCTTGGTGCCTAGGGGGTCAACAGTGGAGGGGCTTCTAGTGTCCTGGCCCCACTGGTGGACCTGCTGATGGCATTGGTATTTTTGGCCACTGTGTGACACAGAGTGTTGGACCGGATGGGCCATTGGCCTGATCCAGCACTGGCTTCTCTCTTATGTTCTTAAATGTCTTGCCAGGGTCCCACCACCGGCCATCCTCCAGTCGCCAGGCTGAAAAAGGGTTGAATGGCAAGACGGCAGATGAAAAACTGAAACAGAATCCAGAGGTCAGTGATTAAGGGGAATGGACTGAATGCAAAAAGAGTCTTACAAACTAGGCCTAGCAGCTTTTGAAGTTGTTGGTTCTGAAAGGGTAGAATTAAGGCAGTATGGTTGGGGGGGGGGGGACCACCCTTCGCTCATTGCAGAACAAGGAGGGAGCTGTATTTTAACCTGTCTCTCTCTGTGTGTTAAACAGATGTGTCAGCTATGCTGCCATGGGGGTTGGGGAGTTCATTCTGTGTCTTGGTAATTGCTATTGCATTCCTATCCCTGCTGTTCTGCCTGTGCCGCAATGCTTATCGCTACAGATGTGCAGGAGGAGGTTGTGTTGTCTGGGAGTCTCCTATGTACCGTGAGAGACTCCTGCTTCCCAGCTTTCGCCACCTAACGGTTTCCTAGCTGGTCCCGCGCGCGGGAGGGTAGCTAATTGGCCCATGCCATGGGGGGGAGGGGTGCATACGAATGCCCTATATCCTATTAGGCTCTAGTGGCTCTGGCCATTCTCAACAGTGCCTGTGTTACTGCATCTATAGCTTTGCAATAAAAGTATAACCGTTCCTGAATGCGTGTACTTCGTTGTAAGCTGTGGGTTCTGACAAGATGTTACTGTGGTGCAGGGGACTGGAGCCCCCATGCTTCATGGACAGTAGATTTCAGGTTGCAGGTACAACTGTTGACTGAGCCTGGTCAGGGGCTGCCCACCCCAGGTGACATCCAGTCCTGGAGGTACACCACGCAGTCCTGTTGCCTGGCCCTAGATCCAGGAGCAGTGCCGGGCTACCTGAGCCGTCACGGGAAGGAGGGAGAGGGGGAGGCACCCAGGGGTTCTTATTCAGTTTGGTGTCATGGATAAAGTGCGCGGACTCTAATCTGGGAGAACCAGGTTTGATTCCCCCACTCCTCCACATGCACCTGGCTGGATGACCTTGGGCAAGCCGTAGTTCTGATAAGAGCTGTTCTTGGAAAAGAGCAGTTTCTGTCAGAGCTCTCTCAGCCCCACCTGCCTCACAGGGTTTCTGTCTGTTGTGGGGAGGGGAAGGGAAAAGGAGTTTGTGAGCCGCTCTGAGACTGCCTTGGGTAGTGAAGGGCAGGGTATCAATCCAATCTCTTCTTCTTCTTAAGTGCGCGGACTCTAATCTGGGAGAACTGGGTTTGATTCCCCACTCCTCCACTCGCACCTGCTGGATGACCTTGGGCAAACCATAGTTCTGATAAGAGCTGACCTTGAAAAAGAGCAGTTTTTGTTAGAGCTCTCTCAGCCCCACCTGCCTCACAGGGTGTCTTCTGTTGTGGGGAGGGGAAGGGAACGGAGTTTGTCAGCTGCTCTGAGACTCCTTCGGGTAGTGAAGGGTGGGGGATACATCCAATTTCTTCTTCTTCTTCTTCCCCCACGTTTGGTGTCGTGGTTAAGTGCACTACTTTCTGGGAGAACCGGGTTTGATTCCCCCATTCCTCCTCCACATGCACCTGGCTGGATGACCTTGGGCAAGCCATAGCTCTGACAAGAGCTGTCCTTGCAAAAGAGCCGTTTCTGTCAGAGCTCTCTCGGCCCCACCTGCCTCACAGGGTGTCTGTCTGTTGTGGGGCAGGGGAGGGAAAGGAGTTTGTAACCCACTCTGAGACTCCCTTGGGTAGTGAAGGGCCATGGGGGATAAATCCCATCTCTTCTTCTTCTCTTCGTTGCCTTCCGTGCCCTCTAACGCCTCCTTCTCTCCACCGCCAAAGATGTCAGCGTGACACTCTCTGCGGCATGCCTGCCGTCGTGGAGGCCATCAACCGGACGCTGGGCTTGGGCCAGGTTCCACTCCTCCTGGTGGGCATCCCTGGGCTGGAGGCCTTCCAGGCCTGGATTGGCATCCCCTTTTTCTTCATGTACGTCGTCGCCCTGGCGGGGAACGCCACCATCCTGTACGTCGTCAAGACAGAGCCAGCCCTGCACAAGCCCATGTACCTCTTCCTCTGCATGCTGGCGGCCAACGACCTGGTCCTCTCCACTTCCGTGGTTCCGAAGATGCTGGCCATCTTCTGGCTGGGCTCCCGGGAGATTGGCTTTGACGCCTGCCTGGTCCAGATGTACTTCATCCACACCTTCTCCATCATGGAGTCAGCCATCTTGCTGGCCATGTCCTTCGACCGCTATGTGGCCATTTGCCACCCTCTGCAGTACGCCACGGTCCTCAGCGGCCCTGTGGTGGTGAAGATGGGGCTAGCCGCAGCTGCCCGGGGCGTGCTCCTGGTGATCCCTTGCCCGGTCCTCATCAAGAGGCTGCCCTACTGTTTCCGGAGGGTCCTCCAGCACACCTACTGCGAGCACATGGCCGTGGTCAAGCTGGCCTGCGCCGACACCACCCTCAACCGGACCTACGGGATCTGCGTGGCTCTCTCGGTGGTGCTGCTGGACCTGGGGCTGATTGCCGCCTCCTACAGCATGATCCTACATGCCGTCTTCCGGCTGTCGTCACGAGAGGCTCGGTCGAAGGCTCTGGGGACCTGCGCGGCCCACGCCTGCACCCTCCTGGTGACTTACGTGCCGGCCCTCTTCTCCTTCCTCACCCACCGCATTGGCAGGCACGTGCCTCCTTACATCCACATCTTGCTGGCCAGCCTGTACCTTCTGCTGGCACCCACGGTGAACCCGCTGGTGTATGGCGTGAAGACCCAGCAGATCCGCCAGCGGGTGCTGAGACTTTTCAGCCAAGGGGAAAAGGTCCTTGAGGAACACTAGAGCCTCCATGGGCACGGTCCGGATCTTGCCGGGCTCCAGAGTCACGGCATTTCTGTGCCTGGAACTTTGCTTCTGTGGGCCAAACTACATATTACGTTTTTGTGTTTTTTTACAAATATTTGCCCCTGTTTTCGCTTGTTTCCTGCAGCCCCAGGGAACAGCTGCAGGCTTCTTTTCAAAAAAGGAGACCCCCAATTGGGTTTGGAACATCACTGTGGGGGAAAGAAGAAGAAGAGGAGGAGGAGGAGGAGGAGATTGGATCTATACCCCATGGCCCTTCACTACCCGAAAGAGTCTCAGAGCGGCTTACAAACTCCTCTCCCTTCCCCTCCCCACAACAGACACCCTGTGAGGTAGGTGGGGCTGAGAGAGCTCTTGACAGAAACTGCTCTTTTTCAAGGACAGCTCTTGTCAGAGCTACAGCTTGCCCAAGATCATCCAGCCAGGTGCAAGTGGAGGAGGAGTGGGGGAATCAAACCCGGCCCTCCCAGATTAGAGTCTGCGCACTTAATCACTACACCCAACTGGCTCCTTTCTTCCCCCAAGAAGTTTTGTTGCAGAAAAACCACACTAGGGAGAGTTATTTCACCAGTTTTGCTGCTCCACGTGCACAGATGTTTCACATCTAAACTCCAGCTTCTAAACTCCAGCAGTCTTGGTGATGTTGACCTATTGATTTGCATGTTTGTCGGACTTGTGCAAAAATTGCAACTTTTGTCAGAAATATGAGTGATAGTTAAGGAAATTCCCATGATCCCTTGCTCTTTTTGTTGGGTTAACTTGCTGAAAACAAGAGGGATCGTAGTGGATGGCACCATGTCAGCTCCCTGTGCCACAGCAGTAGAAAAGTGAAAACCCATGCTGGGAATTGTTAGGAAAGGGACTGAAGATATAAACAGATTCAGGCGGGTAGCCGTGTTGGGCTGAAGTAGCAGGAGAAAGTTCTGGTGACCATATGAACTCAGTTTGCCATTCCACTTTGGTCCCTGCATCTGTCAAACAACTTTATTATGCTAATTTGCTGCTCACCCTCTACCTATATGGATGGACTGGTAACTTCCATTTCAATGTATCTGAAGAAGTATGCATTCACATGAAAGCTTATGTCTTGAATAAGATTGATCTTATTGGTGTCACTGGACTCAAACTTTGTTCTGAAAATCAAACAGAAACTTTTAGAAACAATTGTTCCATGATTATTACAGCTTTCACAGGAAAACAGTAGATTGAGCCAGTTTGGCGTGGTGGTTAAGTGCGTGGACTCTAATCTGGGAGAACCGGGTTTGATTCCCCACTCCTCCTCCACTCACAGCTGCTGGATGACCTTGGACAAGCCATAGTTCTGATAAGAGCTGTCCTTGAAAAAGAGCAGTTTCTGTCAGAGCTCTCTCAGCCCCACCTGCCTCACAGGGTGTCTGTCTGTTGTGGGGAGGGGAAGGGAAAGGAGTTTGTCAACCGCTCTGAGACTCCCTTGAGTAGTGAAGGGCGGGGGGTATGAATCCAATCTCCTCTTCTTCTTCTTCCTCCACTTGCACCTGGCTGGATGACCTTGGGCAAGCCGTAGTTCTGACAAGAGCTGTCCTTGAAAAAGAGCACTCTCTTTCAAGAGCTCTCTCAGCCCCACCTACCTCACAGGGTGTCTGTCTGTTGTGGGGAGGGAAAAGGAAAGGAGTTTGTGAGCCGCTCTGAGACTCCCTTGGGTAGTGAAGGGCCATGGGGTATACATCCAATCTCTTCTTCTTCTTCTAATCTGGGAGAACCGGGTTTGCTTCCCCACTCCTCCACTTGCACCTGCTGGATGACCTTGGGCAAGCCGTAGTTCTGATAAGAGCAGTCCTTGAAAAAAGAGCAGTTCCTGTCAGAGCTCTCTCGGCCCCACCGACCTCACAGGGGTGTCTGTCTGTTGTGGGGAGGGGAAGGGAAAGGAGTTTGTGAGCCGCTCTGAGACTCCCTTGGGTAGTGAAGGGCCATGGGGTATACATCCAATCTCCTCCTCCTCCTCTTCTTCCCTTTAGCTCTCAGTTCACTTTCTGCTCGCTGTTTCTCTGGGTTTTCTGAGAGTGTTTTTGAGCCAATTTTCC
The DNA here is from genome assembly GCF_001447785.1 of Gekko japonicus. Classification (NCBI taxonomy): domain Eukaryota; kingdom Metazoa; phylum Chordata; class Lepidosauria; order Squamata; family Gekkonidae; genus Gekko; species Gekko japonicus. The sequence goes on along the minus strand of NW_015171086.1, from coordinate 14,819 downwards.
CCTTGTTTTGTTTCCAAGCTGAAGGTTATTCAAAAGCATACAGATTACCTTGGACTTCCCCCACACACACCCTTGCCACCCCTCGAAGGTCACTCCCTGCCCACATCGAGATTGTTCCCCCCACCCTACACCTTCTCTCCTCCCCCCTTCATTGATGTATAAGCTCCATTTTCCTCTTGTTTTTAAATTTTAAATATTTTAAAACAAGTGGCATGACTGAGTCTAGCAATGTTAGTGTCAGCTCACTGCCATAAAGGCTGGTGTAGAGGGGGGAACTGCTTGGAATGTGTTAGTTTCAATTCTCTCTTGCTGTCTTGGTGATGCTACCTTATCTGTGTGCTTTATGTTCCTGCCCTTGGTTCCTAGGAGCTGCGGTGGCTCAAGTGGTTAAGACGCTGAACTGCAGGCTGTGGAAGGTCAGTAGTTCAGCAGTTCGAGACCCGAGTGTGCCGCATGAGGGAGTGAGCGCCCGTCTCTAGTTCCAGCTCCTGCCAACCTAGCAGTTCGAAAGCAAGACATTGCAAGTAGATAAATAGGTACCACTTTGGTGGGAAGGTAACAGCGTTCCGTGTGCCTTAGTGTTTAGTCATGCCGACCACATGACCACGGAAATGCCTTCGGACAGCGCTGGCTCTTCGGCTTTGAAACGGAGATGAGCACCTCAACCCTAGAGTCGGATTCGACTGGCTTTCGAGCAAGGAAGACCTTTACCTTTACCTTGGTTCCTAGTTGTAACATCATCTCTGGGAATGCGGGGCCGTTACATTCTGGTGGGCCCTGTTTTTACCTTGATTGGCTCCCTACCACCCAGTGACCCTTTTGAACCATGTACATCTGTCCACCCCATGCTTTTTGCTTTAGTCTTAACACAGAACCTGAAGTGTAGATGCCCTGCCAATACTGTACCAATAAACTTCTCTTCTGAAGAAGCAAGTCGTTGGTTCTGATTGTTGCAGGAGTCTGACAGAGTATGGATTTCTTGGGCTACCACATATTGCGGAGGGGGTGGGAGATGGACCCAGCCAAGGTGGCTGATGTGTTGGGGTGGGAACCCCCCGGGACCCGGAGGCAGCTCCAATCCTTCCTCGGGTTCGTGAGCTTTTATAGGCCCTTCAGCCCCAACTTCGCCCAGGTGTCCCTACCCCTCACTGACCTGCTAAAGACTAAAGGGAAGGGACCAGAGGGGACGAAACCCGGGGCTCGCCTGGTGTGCATGGATGAATGCCAGGAGGCATTCACCATACTGAAGCAGCTGTTCACTTCTGAGCCCATTCTCCATCACCCCGATGAAAATAAGAAATTTGTGGTCCAGGTGGATGCATCGGTTGTTGCCATGGAAGGCCATTTTGCAGTAGGGGGAGGATAAAAAGTTGCACCCCCTTGCCTACATGTCCAAAATGTTTAACGTGGTCGGGCAGGTGCCCTAAAACAGTCCCTCCCCCCAAGGAGAAGAGGCACAGAGACAGACACACCGGGACAACCAGAAACAGCTTCATAGAATCCTAGAATCACACAGAGTTGGAAGGGGCCCTAGAGGCCATCCACTCCAACCCCCTCTGCTCAGTGCAGGATCAGCCTAGAGCATCCCTGACAAGGGTTTGTCCAGCCGCTGCTCGAAGACTGCCAAGGAGGGGGAGCTCACCACCTCCCCAGGCAGCTGATTCCACTGTGGCACAACTCTGACCGTCAAAACAGTTTCTAGCCGGTAGACTGCAAAGGAATTAAATATACGTACCAGTGATTCTGCAGTTTCAAAAAGCTTTATCATATTAACTGAATTAACTGTTTCCCTGCGCATTCCTATATCCATTGCCCACCATCAGCCCCCTGCTTGGAGGATAAATCCCCATTCCGTTGAGTTAAGCCTTAGAAGTCACTTGTGGTTGCCTAATACAACAATCTACTCCAATTTTGTGCGGACATGGGCACCGGTTTTAGAATTTATGTCATCAAAAGATATACTACCTTCAAACCCTTTGTATCATAAATGGTTATTCTGATAAATAATGCAACACAAATATCGTCCAGTGGCCACTAACCTTCAAACAACTGTCTACAAATAATAAAATAAATAGAAGATTTACTCAGCGTAAAGTGCCAAACTTTAGTATTATATGTAACGCCATTCTATAGTCTATGCATTATGTTTGTTGTGTTATACTATATTATGTTTAGTTTATACCTAGTTAAGATGAGGAGCTGCGGTGGCTCAAGTGGTTAAGACGCTGAACTGCAGGCTGTGGAAGGTCAGTAGTTCAGCAGTTCGAGACACGAGTGTGCCGCATGACAGAGTGAGTTCCGTCTCCTGCCAACCTAGCAGTTCGAAAGCAAGAAATTGCAAGTAGATAAATAGGTACCACTTCGGTGGGAAGGTAACAGCGTTCCATGCGCCTTGGTGTTTAGTCATGCCAGCCACATGACCACGGAAACGTCTTCGGACAGCGCTGGCTCTTCGGCTTTGAAACTGAGATGAGCACCGCAACCCTAGAGTCGGATTCGACTGGCTTTCAAGCAAGGGAACCTTTACCTTTAAGATGTATATGCTATGCTGAGGATTATTAGGAAGGGAATTGCCAATATCATAATGCCCCTATATAAATCAATGGTGCAACCTCATTTGGAATACTGTGTGCAGTTCTGGTCACCACACCTTAAAAAGGATATTATAGCTTTGGAAAAAGTGCAGAAAAGGGCAACTCGAATGATAAAAGGGTTGGAACACTTTCCTTATGAGGAAAGGTTAAAGCGCTTAGGGCTCTTTAGCTTGGAGAAAAGACGACTGAGGGGTGACATGATTGAGGTTTATAAGATTATGCATGGGAAAGAGCAGGTAGAGAAAGAGGTACTTTTCTCCCTTTCTCACAATACAAGAACTCGTGGGCACTCCATGAAATTGCTGAGCGATCGGGTTAGAACGGATAAAAGGAAGTCCTTCTTCACCCAAAGAGTGATTAACACTTGGAATTCACTGCCACAGGAGGTGGTGGCGGCTACAAGCATGGACGGCTTTAAAAGGGAATTAGATAAGTATATGGAGCAGAGGTCCATCAGTGGCTATTAGCCACAAGGTATAGATAGGGGTTCTGGGGCAAGGGATGTTCTGTCTTCTTGGTGCTTGGGGGGGTTAACAGTGGGAGGGCTTCTTATGTCCTGGCGCCACTGGTGGACCTCCTGATGGCACTGGTATTTCTGGCCACTGTGTGGTACAGAGTGTTGGACTGGATGGGCCTTTGTCCTGATCCAACATTGGCATCTCTTATGTTCTTATGTAATAAAAAATAAACTTAAGAAGTCACTTGTGGAAGCCGCTTCCAACGAGTCCCTTGAGCCCACCAGCCATTCTCCTTTCCTCGTCTGCTGCCGTTTCCCCATAAGACCGCCCTCAAGAAGGTGCCCCCCCTGCACCTCTTCATAGTCAAGGTGGGGAGTGGGTCCCTCCTCCCATCCTCTGAACCCCCCCCCACCAGATAACCTCCAGATCTCCCACTGAATTCAGCCTCTCCCCTCACCTATTCTTACCTCCGGCTATGGAAATCAGGATTTCTGGGTTATTATAAGTGAATGATGTTTATTTACAGTCAAAGACTATTGGTCAAATAATACACATTTGTTAAATACAAACAGATTAGCTTTCAGTCTAAAAATATGTATTTAGACATATAACCTTAAAACCATTAAAACGTTAAAAAAATAAAGAGTTTCACCGTCCATTATATCAGAATAACTATAGAAATGACTAAAACTAAACTAATTGTAAGTCATGCAAAAGGTGATTGAGGGTTTTTGTTGTGGAACTTTACCAGCTGCAAGCAAAATTTAGCTGTTTGTCTGGAGTTTTGCTGTTTTTCCTTTGTCAGAAGTCTCTCTAGATCAGCACTATCTGGTGAGTTATTATATATAGATATTGGCAGCCGAAATTGTGGGGTTAAGTGTTTCTTGGACTTACTATTCCTAGCTAATGACACAGATTTTATGAATGGCCGGTATTGACCTTCAGTTCACACCTTTCTGTTTTGAAACCAGGTAATCTCCCAGAGTGCCGCATGACTGAGTGAGCTCCTGTCTCTAGTTCCAGCTCCTGCCAACCTAGCAGTTTGAAGGCAAGAAATTGCAAGTAGGTAAATAGGTACCGCTTCGGTGGGAAGGTAACAGCATTCTGTGTGCCTCGGCGTCTAGTCATACCGGCCACATGACCACGGAAACCGTCTTTGGACAGTGCTGGCTCTTCGGCTTCGAAACGGAGATGAGCACCGCATCCCTAGAGTCGGACTCAACTGGCTTTCGAGGAAGGGAAACCTTTACTAATATCCCAGAATGGGGTCTCCCACCCAGTTCTTCTGGCGCAGTTCTGCCTTCCTTCTGCTAGCCCACTTTGCTGCCTTTTGCAAATTTCATTTTCTTTTAGGATCACAGATCAACCCAAACAGCGAATGCCATCCAGAAATGAAGCGTTGAATCACACTGGGTCACACAGCCATGATGAACATGAATCGAATACGGAAGGGCAAAGACATCAGCCTAGCAACCCAATGAAGATTAGTCTGTTCTATTATGTTCCCCATAGCAACCTATGGCTGTGAAAGTTGGACCATGAAGAAGCAAGACAGGAGGGAAATCCGACTCCTTTGCACTGTGGTGCTGGAGAAGGCTCCTGCGCATTACTTGGGCAGCAGAGGTGACAAACAAGCAAGTATTGGAGCGCATAAAACCAGACATGTCATGGGAAGGAATAATCACAAAACTGAAACTGACTTATTCCGGCCATGTCATGCGGAAGAACTCACTAGAAAAAGCAGTTATGCTTGGATTGGTTAGTGGCAAAAGGAAACTGGCCCACCAAAGAACACGGTGGGTAGACACCAAAGAAGTCGGCACCAGCCTGAGCATGGAACGACTCAAAGAAACAGTACAAGATCAGAAAATGTGGAGAGAGCTGGCCCATAGAATCGCTAAGAGTCAGGCACGACTGAATGGCTAACTACAACAACAACAGTGGATGGAAAGAAGAGGAGGAGGAGGAGGAAGACAAGGAGGAGATTGGATTTTATACCCCACCCTTCACTTGGAGTCTCAGAGCGGCTCACAAACTCCTTTCCCTTCCCCTCCCCACAGCAGACACCCTGTGAGGAGGGTGGGGCTGAGGGAGCTCTTTCGAGAACTGCCCTTTCAGGGACAGCTCTTGTCAGAACTATGGCTTGCCCAAGGTCATCCAGCAGCTGCAAGTGGAGAAGTGGGGGATCAAACCCAGTTCTCCCAGATTAGAGTACGCACACTTAACTACTACACCAAATTGGAAAAGTCACTGAATTTGGAGGAAGTCTCCTTAGTTCAGAGGATGGCTTTAAACATGGGCCAAAAAGAATGCTGGATGAGAAATATTAGACAGACAGACAGACAGACAGACAGACAGACAGACAGACAGACTTATGCCAGTATAGTGGTACTACAGGGGTAGGATCCACCCTACCCAATCAAACTGTACTATTTCAACTATAGTTTGGTTTTTTTTAATACACTTGCCCTTTTTAGAAGCTATTTTTCTTTTTAAGCTTAAACCCTGCATAAAGTCTGGTTTCCTTCGTGACACATGGCAGTTTTTAAGAATCCATTAGGGCCTTGGGTTTTTTTAATCCACACTCATTCTGGCTCATGTGTCATAATTTTGACACCCAGCTAATTTTGGGGTTCTTTTAACGTGAGGTTATCACACACAAACATACACACAAGGCTGCCTTCTACTGAATCTGACCTTTGGTCCATCAAAATCAGTATTGCCTACTCAGACTGGCAGGAGTTCTCCGGGGTCTCAGGTGGAGGTCTTTCACATCACCTCCTGCCTAGTCCTTTTTAACTGGAGATGCCAAGGATCGAACCTGGGACCTTCTGCATGCCAGGCAGAAACTCTTCCACTGAGCCATGGCCCCTATTTACAGCTCTCCAGGGTCTCAGGCGGAGGTCTTTCACATCACCTCCTGCCTGGTCCTTTTTAACTGGAGATGCCGGGGATCGAACCTGGGACCTTCTGCATGCCAGGCAGAGGCTCTTCCACTGAGCCACGGCCCCTCCCAAATATGTAGGTGAAAACATAAAGTTGCATTACACTGGATCAGACCCTCGGTCCACTCAGACTAGCAGCGGCTCTCCAGGGTCTCAGGCAGAGAGGTCTTTCCCATCACCTGCTGCCTGGTCCTTTCAACTGGAGATGCTGCCGGGGGGGTTGAACTGGGGACCTTCTGCGTGCCAAGCGCAGCCCACCTCCCAGCAGCCGCCATCACCTCTTCCTGCAGCAAAGGGCCTGCTGTACCCGCTCCCGGATCTTCTTTGTCCTCACCCCATAGATGATGGGATTCAGGCCGGGTGGCACCACGAGGTAGACGTTGGCGATGAGAATGTGCAGGGCGTGGGGGACGCTGTGGCCAAAGCGGTGGGTGAGGAAGGAGAAAACGGCCGGTGTGGTGAAAGTGAGGATATGTGGGAGCAGCAGGTTCCCAGAGCCTTCCGGCCGGCCTCTTTGGAAGGCAAGCGGCAGACGGTGCTCAGGATCAGGCCGTAGGACAAGCTGATGAAGCACACGTCGAAGCCCCCAATCAGAAAGGCCAGGCTGAGGCTGTAGGCGCCGCTGGCTGCCGTGTCCGCACAGGCCAGCTTGACCAGGGCCATGAACTCGCAGTAGCTGTGGGCGATGACCTTGGACCGGCAGAAGGGCAGCCGCCCCACCAGGAAGGGGTGAGGGAAGAAGAACACCAGGCCCCTGGCCACCACGGCCAGGCCGATCTTGGCCACCACGGCGCCGGTGAGGGCGGTCGCGTGGCGCAGGGGGTCGCAGATGGCCACGTAGCGGTCGTACGCCATGGCCAAGAAGAAGCCGGACTCCATGGCGGTGAAGGAGTGGATGAAGAACATCTGGGCCAGGCAGGCCGTGGCCCCGATTCGGTGCCAGCCAAGCCAGAAGATGGCCAGCATCTTGGGCAGGGTGGAGGAGGAGAGGACCAGGTCAGTGAGGGAGAGCATGCAGAGGAAGAGGAACATGGGCTCGTGCAAGCTGGGCTCCGTCTTGACGACGAAGAGGAGGCTGCAGTTCCCCAGGAGGGCCATGAAGTACAGGGCGGAGAAGGGGATGGAGAGCCAGGGGTGGAGGGACTCCAGCCCGGGGATGCCCAAGAGGAAGAAGGAGCCCGGAGGAACATCGGCCGTGGCATTCGGACCCGCCATGGCCCTTGGCGTGCGGCAGGCTCAGCTCCGCAGACCAGCAAAGAAAGTGCCCTGGGTGGAAGCCGGCGGCTGCTTCGCCGCAGTGGGAAGCTGGAGGAGGAAGAGAGACATTTGCATCAGGTGTCATGAAAGCCAGAGCAGTGCAGCCGGCCGCTCTAGGACTCTGCCACCCCTTTTGAGCCGGAGGGGAAACTGTTTGGCCGCCTCCCCTTGCGAGAAAACCAACCTGCTGTCTTTCTCGGAATACTGCGAGGAAGAATACGCTGACGGTGTGCTACCAAGGCATCTCCTGGTCTCGGTAGCTGTCTAGGACCATCCCCACACCAGTGCAACTTTAGAGAGGCATTCGTTGCTGTAGATTTTGGGGGGGCTGTCTGGCCGTGGTCTTGGCATTGTAGGACCTGATGTTTCACCAGCAGCTGTGACTGGCATCCTCTGAGATATAATACAGAAAGAAGGGGTCCTCTCTGTGTCAAGGTGAGAAGAAAAATGGTAGGCAGGTAATTTATATCTACTCAGGAAGGTGGGGTAGGGCTGAGTCATTAGAACCTCCTCAGGAAACAATCCATATGCAAAAGAACCTCCTCAGGAAACATCCTCAGGAAACAATCCATACGCAAAAGAACCGCCTCAGGAAAGCTCCTCCATTAGCATGTTTCACAGCCTGGGGAACTCCTACAAGATAATGACTCAGCCCGACCCCACCTTCCTGAGTAGATCTAAATTACCTGCCTACCATTTTTCTTCTTCTCACCATGACGCAGAGAGCGCTTCATCTTTCTGTGTTATACCTCTGAGGATGCCAGTCACAGCTGCTGGCGAAACATCAGGTCCTACAATGCCAAGACCACGGCCATAGAGTCTGGGAAATCGACAACAACAAATGAACTCCGGCTGTGAAGGCCTTCGACAACATATTTCGAGAGGCACCTTGGAGTGTGTTTCATCTCCACTCAATGGGGAGGGACCCTCTGACCCTTAGCTGCAAAGGTCCCCGAGAGACTAGGATCTGCACCAATGGGGTGGAGAACAGAGCCTGCCCCCCATCCACTGGTCCCTGCAACAAACCCTCCTCGGTTCTCAACGACCCCCCAACCGCCTATTCAGCCTTGCCTCCTACACTGGTGGGGGGGGGAGGGGTCCTGATGCTTAAAGCTTAAACTTTCCATCCCTTAGTAGAACAAGGGACTCTTCCACCTCACTATTCTTGGGCCTTCGCCCGTGGTAAACGCTGCCGCCCTCAAGAGACGTGCTTCCTCTTAGTCTGTGATTCTGGCTCCTGCGGAGACCAGAGGGGGACAAAGAGGCTTTGGGGCCTCCCCCTCCCTTCTCTCTCTGCACCCCTCCCCTTTTGGACACCTGGAGCACCTGGCAAAATGTGCCCAGGGCTTCTCTCAACTTGGAGGGAGTGTTGCAGGCCACCCTGTCTGCCAAGAGTATTTCTGTCCCCACTCAACAAGCCCAGAGACTTACCCAGGAGGACCAGATGGGGAGAAAGGGTGGTCCTTCCATCCCAGAGACTCGGTGCGCTGCTTCCTTTCTTGCGGGCCACGATAGAACTACTGCAAGCTGTGCAAAATGTACATAATCCAATTTGTATTTGTGCAACACCAACAAATCTAATTCAGAGTTCAATATGCTTTACAGAAAATGAGGATGTCACAAGATGAAAATGAAGACGTCAACAGATGAAAATGGACGAATTCCCCCGGAGTTGATACTCGTTTCGAGGTGTCTTTTTCATACATAAAGAACTCCTAACAAGAAACATATCAATTATTGATTACAGGAAAATCACCCAGCTATGAACAATTCCAGCATACAATTGCTAATGCATACATACAGTTGTGTATTCACATGATTATAAATCCTCCAAATTGGACTTCCCTTTGTTCTAAAATAAAACATAATTTTATCAACCATTATTCTGTTTCCATTTCCTTCATTATTCCAACAATAACTACAATGAAATTGTATATATGTGTGTATTCATACCCTATACGTTGATGGTCTTTCCATCCCAGAGACTCGGTGCGCTGCTTCCTTTCTTGCAGGGGCGTGCATGTTCTGGCAATGTGCCTCTGTCTTATAGCCAGATCTGCCCTGCTCTTCCCCTGGTCTGGGCCCACTCAGGAGGCCACAGCTCCTGGCTGCTTCCTTAGAGCCATGGCAGGAGACAGCAGGCCACACGAGGCCCAGGGTGGAAGAGGGGGGGTACCCCTCAGTGCCAGAGGGAGGGCTGGAGCTGAGGCAGTCTCCTGAGTCGGGGTCTGAGCGGAGCCGCAAGGGGGCTGCTGTTCCGTGACACACACACACACCCCCAAGAGGCATACAATTTTGAGATGTTTGTCTTTTGCAGTTCACTGTGGTTTTAATTGTGACGGTAGATTTAGCAGATTGGTGAACTGAATGCATCTCATTGCTCGACATTCACAAAACTGGTGCAAACTGTTCCAAGGAAGCCTCCCGGTGGCCTGTATTTCATTGCTCGACATTCACAACACTGGTGCAAACTGTTCCAAGGAAGCCTCCCAGCGGCCTGTATTTCACCCAGGCACTCTCTGCTGGTGCCAGTTCTTGACATCAGAGTCATGGAGCACTCTGGAAAGAACCGGCGGACACCTGTTCGTAGGGCTGCCAGGTGTCCAGGTTTGAACGGGACACTCTGCCCTTTCTGTCCAGTAAATAAACAGAGAAAATACATGTCCGTTACATGTCCGGTATTTTCTAATTAAGTAAGCCTGCAACCACCATGGGCAAATTTCACGCATGCACTCCTTTTTTCCCCCTCTGCAGCTTGACAAAGCGACAATACCGCCCCCACCCTCGCCCCCACGTTCTCCATCACTGCCAGCAAGGTTTGAAAAGAGCCAAATGGACACTCCCGGAGACACCCTATTGGCTCAACTGAAGAAAGCTGGGGGGGGGGGAGACTTTCATGGCCAACCAATTAGCTTCCCCTGGTTGTGGGAAGTTCCAGCTGGTTGTGGGCGGAGGTGGTAACAGGATTCATTGAGTCTTCTGGAAAAAAGGGGAAAGGCGATCTAAGAGAGTTGTGGAGGGTTTTACAAAAGCCTGGAGGGCGGTCTGGGGATGGGGATGGGGGGGCCTGCTTAGCATTTTTGTCTTTTGGGAGCCCCAGTGGTTGCAGGCGCTTTACTGCCATTAAGTTTGCCATTGAGAGCCAGTTTGGTGTAGCAGTTAATTGCGCGGACTCTGATCTGGGAGAACCGGGTTCTATTCCCCACTCCTCCACTTGCACCTGCTGGATGACCTTGGGCAAGCCGTAGTTCTCTCAGAGCAGTTTCTCTCAGAGCTCTCAGCTCTCTCAGCCCCACCTACCTCACAGGCAGTGTTCCCTCTAAGCTGAGTCAGTGTGAGCTAGCTCACAGTTCTTTAGCCTCCAGCTCACACATTTTTGTCTTCGCTCAAGGAGGATGTCTCCAGAGGAAACTAATTTATGCAGCGGCCTAATCGCTCGCTCACAACTTTAATGCCAGTAGCTCACGAAGTAGAATTGTTGCTCACAAGACTCCACAGCTTAGAGGGAACATTGCTCACAGGGTGTCTGTTGTAGGGAGGGGAAGGGAGAGGAGTTTGTAAGCTGCTCTGAGACACCTTTGGGTAGTGAAGGGCGGGCTATGAATCCAATCTCTCTCTTCTTCTAAGTACCTTAAGGCTGCAAGACTATGCACATTTAACCCTGTGTAAGTGCCAGTGAGCTCCTTGAAGTTTGCTTCTGAGTACGTAATTATGGTTCAGATCCCAGTTATTTTCCGTGGGAGAGTTAAGCACATGCTGTTTCCCTTTCAGGACAATGGAGATTTTAAAACATGTAGGTCTGGCAGAACTGGGCCTCTTTTATGCTTTTTTAATACTGAATGAAATATGATTTTCTAGACTCTCTGAGTGGGTTTAGACTGTAATAACTGCAAAGGATTGCACTGTGTATTATGTTCAATGTAATCCTTATGTTGGAAATGTTGGATTTTTAAAAAAAAAAATAAGATTTTTTTTAAACAACTACAGAATCCCACAATATAGTTGTTGGGCTTTAAGGTGCCGCGGGACTCTGTGGCCGAGTCCTCGCAGATACGGTAAACCTGGATCTGGACAGTACCACTTTCGGATTCAAAGCGGAACCCTCTTTCATTTCCAGAAGGAAGCAACAGATGGAGAGCGCTGGCGTGGGGTACTGGTTAGAGTGCTGGACTAAGATCTGGGAGACCCCGGGTTCGAATCCTCATTTCAGCCACGGCAGCTCGCTGGGTGACCTTGGGCCAGTCACACAGTCTCAGCCGAATCTACCTCACAGGGCTGCTGTGAGGATAAAATGGAGAATGACGCAAACCACTTTGGGGGCCTATTGGGGAGAAGAGTGGGGTATGAAATAAACAACCAAAATGTAACAAACAAACCCTTCTGCACATAGAAAAATAGATATCAGGGAGAAGAGCTACTGCACAGTCTTTTCTTTGACATGCTAGCTTTCTGACATTGGGCCAGTCACAAGTTCTCTCAGAGCTCTCTCAGCCCCGCCTACCTCACAGGGTGTCTGCTGTGGGGAGGGGAATGGAAAGAAATCGTAAGCCGCTTCAAGACCCGAAATGAAGGGCAGGGTATAAATCCAGCTCTTCTTCTTCTCCTACATGCAACGTGCAAAGAGATCTGCAAAGACAGCGGGGGCTGTGTTTCTGCCCCTGCAAAGGCTGCATAAAGTGGGGGAGGGGGGGCAGGTAGAGGGAGCCTGAAAGAAGCTGACTTGAACCAGCATCTGTGGCAAAACGTGTGCAACGCTTTAAAAATGCATTTACCTTTTTATTACTTGTCCCCTAGAAACCATCATGCCATCAGAAACTCTGTGGTTTTGCTTTCCAGAAGGCATAAAATAGCAGCACACAGAAAAGTCAACCTGTTATTAGCTTTGCCTGTTGAGTGTCTGCCTGTTGCACAACGTTTAACACTCAGAAATCCCTGTATGCTTTTGTATGGATTAAATGGGTGGGTGTGCCGTACTGCTTCGCATGTCGGGCCAGGCCTGGGTGTATCCTGGTCAGGATACCGAGAGCAAACAATAACAGAGGCTTAGTGGGCTCTTCTTTACCTCCACACCATTAAAGGCTTCGCTGACTCATTTCCACGCATAAGCCTCCACTACAGGGTCGGGGCGTTTTTCATTTTGTCACGTGTATATCATTCTCAATGTATATCATTCTCACTATCTGTGGATACTTAAATCTGGAGATTGGGACCATGGACAGAAGACAGATTTTTCTATAAAACCTGAGAAAAGCCCGTTTGCAGAAAAATCTGAAATCTAAAAAAGGGAGAGTTAACTCTCCCAAATGATACAAGCAGAGTCTGGAAGGAGGGTCTTAGTGGACCTTACACTGAACATGAGCCAGCAGTGTGATGCGGTAGCTAAAAAGGCAAATGCGATTTTGGGCTGTATCAGCAGAAGTATAGTGTCAGATCACGTGAGGTGATGGTACTGCTTTACTCTGCTCTGGTTAGACCTCACCGAGAGTGTTGTGTTCAGTTTTGGGCACCACAATTCAAGAAGGATGTAGACAAGCTGGAACGCGTCCAGAGGAGGGCAGCGAAGATGGTGAGGGGTCTGGAGACCAAGTCCTCTGAGGAAAGGTTTGAAGGAGCTGGGTCTGTTTAGCCGGGAGAGGAGACGACTGAGAGGTGAGAGGATCACCATCTCCAAGTACTTGAAGGGCTGTCAACCTAAGAGCTGAGAGACGCTGGTTTGAATGCTTGCTTTGTTGTAGAAGTGAACTGGGTGGCTTTGGGCCAGTCGTACACTCTCAGCCTAACTGACTTAGTGTGTACAGACTGGGGCTGGCCCTCCGCAGACATGTTCTCTCTGGCTACAGTTTCCAAGGGCAGCCGTGTTCGTCGGTGGCAGAGCAGTCCGCTTCAAGGCCAGGAGCCCCTCGGAGACCAGCCGGCTTTATGCTTTCCACGGGGCGTAGACTTTCCCATTTCGGGGGGGGGGGGGCGGGGGCCGGGCCACAGGCATGCACAAGCGCTGAGGAGGAC
>NW_015171086.1:0-1278 GCF_001447785.1 Gekko japonicus | reverse complement strand
CGCTCTTTTTCAAGGACAGCTGTGCCAGAGCTTGTGACTGATCCAAGGTCACATCAGCAGGTGCAAGTGGAAGAGTGGGGAATCAAACCCGGTTCTCCCAGATTGGAGTCCACACACTTAACCACTACACCAAACTGAGGAGTCTCAGAGGGGCTCACAAACTCCTTTCCTTTCCCTTCCCCTCCCCCCAACAGACACCCTGGGAGGTAGGTGGGGCTGAGAAAGCTCTTGACAGAAACGGCTCTTTTTCAAGGACAACTCTTATCAAAACTATGGCTTGCCCGAGGTCATCCAGCCAGGTGCAAGTGGAGGAGTGGGGAATCAAACCCGGTTCTCACAGATTAGAGTCCGCACACTTAACCACGACACCAAACTGGACAAGATCATGCAAGTCGTTGAAGGTGGGTCTCGTCACTCTGCCGTCTCCCTCTCTCTCTCTGAACAAGCATCCTCTCTGGCTTCAGTTTTTCCAGCATCCTGATGAAGTTTGCCAATCTGCCCTCCCTCCCCCCTCCTCCCTCCCTCCCTCTCTGAAATTGTTGATTTTGAAAATCCCTGCATTTCCTGCAATTTGGAAGGCCCCTGAAATTATCATAGGAGAAGGCAGCGGTTCTTGTGATTCTTTAACGCAGTCCGTTGTGCATAAATTAGACCTCCCCCCATTCACCAGTGGAGCAGTCCACGGGTGGGAAGACAGGCAAAGCCTCCCCACCCCTCCACAGAAGCAAATGTGGGTCTATCGACTTTGGATGACTTCCCCCCGCCCCCAGCACCCTGTTCTCTTGCTTCTCTAAGGACACACCTTGCTGCAAATCCATGCGGTATTTTCATCCATCCCTCTTGTGCTTCGGCAGACGTTGGACTGGTTTCTCAGGCCCACCGTTGGTGTTTAGCCAGTTATGTTGTTGTTTGTTGTTCAGTCGCACAGTCGAGTCCGACTCTTCGCGACCCCATGGACCAGCTCCCGCCAGGCCTTCCGGTCTTCCACCATCCTCTGAAGTTTGGTCAATTTCATGTTCGTTGCATCGATGACACTGTCTAACCATCTCATCCTTTGCTGTCCCCGTCTTCTTTGACCTTCAATCTTTCCCAGCATCAGGGTCTTCTCCAGTGAGTGCTCCCTTCTCATTGGGTGGCCAGTTATAGGCCAACACTATGCTGGGGATTATTAGGAAGGGAACTGAAAACAAATCAGCCAGTATTACCATACCCCTGTATAAATAGATGGTGCGACCTCATTTGGAGCAGAGTACAGTTCTGGTCACCACACTTTAAAAA
>NW_015171085.1:21774-29908 GCF_001447785.1 Gekko japonicus | reverse complement strand
AAGGAAATATGAACTGTAACTTTCTTTTTCGTTATGAACAAAGATTCGTTACGAACAAACCAACAAGATTTTGGGGGTATACACTTTTGAGAGTCAAAGTTCCATTCCCCAAAGCTCCCTTCCTCAGATACAAGTCAGAATATATCCCAAAAACCTTGGTCTCTACGGTGCTAGTGGACTGAAATTTGGCTGGAACAATTTTTGCTAGGATACAGGCTTATGGGCTATACAGGACGCTTCATCGGGCCAAGTGGAAACATAAGTCGTCTCAGGAACATTGTGGGAATCGTCAGTTTACTGAATTGAGCATTTTAGCTTTCTGGAGCAGGCCAGTTTCAATTGTGGCTTTTCTGACCATTCAAAGATGTTCACGGCCATTATCTCAGCAATATAAACAATAATCCCATAAACTGGGCCGGAATTAATACCTCCACACTGTCAGCCTCCTGTATTGGTTGACAGATAGTGGCTTATCTCAAGCCAGACTTTGAGGAAGGAAGGAAGTTCTGTTGGAATGTCTTCTTAAAGATGGTTTTATGACGCAAGTTTGAAATCTGTAAGCTGAGAAACTAACATTGCGAAGAAAACAAATTATCTTTTGATTTAGGTCTTTCTCAGCGACGGGACATTTGCTTCAAGTGGTTTCAGATATTTCTGAGTATGTTTTCTTCCCTTGGGATCCCCTTTTGCAACCCCGCAACAACCCTGACATTTTCTAAGCCCGAGTCTGCAAATAGATGCTCCGGCTTCCACAATTGTTGCCATTTTCTTTAAAAGCCAGCCATTTTATTAATGTGTTTTCGTATATTTTCCTTCATTCAAGCTCCGTTTTCTGCCATTAGTTGAGATGGCGGGAACATCCAAGCACACGCTATTTGGGGAGTCAATAAGCAAGTCGGGTTTATTCATAAAGGATTCCAGAAGATCTTCGGTTCCTGCATTTTGTCAGAAACTTCTGGGGAAAGAATTTTCAAGGGCATGTAACACATCGCAGACAGGGACATTTGAAATCCGGAGTTAAAATCTTGGCTCAAAATATTGGCCAGCTCTTTTCCCCAAAGCATTATTGAAGAGTTTTTCAATGTTGGAAGGTTTAACAATATGCTGCTAGTCCTATTGTGATTTATGATAGCATTTCTGCCCAAATAACACATTTCCTTTTCTTTAGTACAAAATTTATGTTTGCTATTTTCAATTTCTTGTTCCCCCCCCCTAACTCTTTGATAGCAAAAATCAAGATAAGGTAACACCAGGTGCAATTGTCTCGTCAGTAGTGTATCGGCAATTTTGCTTGTAGAAAATGGGAAAGCATTTATGCACTACAGTTTGGTGCAGTGGTTATGTTACCTGAACTGCCTGTCTCCGGTTCAATGGGGAAATTAGCAAAGAGACCAGACGGGCAGAATAGGTTTAACAGAGAGACAGTTTAGTGTAGTGGTTAAGTGCGCGGACTCTAATCTGGAAGGACCGGGTTTGATTCCCCACTCCTCCACTTGCACCTGCTGGATGACCTTGGGCAAGCCATAGTTCTGATAAGAGCTGTTCTTGAAAAAGAGCAGTTTCTGTCAAGAGCTCTCTCAGCCCCACCTACCTCACAGGGTGTCTGTTGTGGGGAGGGGAAGAGAAAGGAGTTTGTAAGCCGCTCTTAGACACCTTTGGGTAGTGAAGGGTGGAGTAAAAATCCAATCTCTTCTTCTTCTTCTTAACAGATGGGATTGTACACCGATGTATACCAGGGTCAGTTTCAAAGAGAGAAACTCTCGAATCATAGGGACTAAATTTGAAGGAAGGTTGTTTTACTGAACCTAAACAGCATGATAAAAAGTAGAGACATCACCCTGCCAACAAAAGTCTGCATGTTCAAAGCAATGGTATTCCCAGTAGTCATGTATGGCTGCAAGAGTTGGACTATAAGGAAGGCCGAGCACCGAAGAATAGATTCTTTTGAACTATGGTGCTGGAGAAGACTCTTGAGAGTCCCTTGGACTGCAAGAAGATCAAATCAGTCAATCCTAAAAGAAATCAACCCTGACTGTTCCCTGGAAGGCCAGATAATGAAACTGAAGCTCAAATACTTTGGCCACCCAATGAGAAGGGAGCACTCACTGGAGAAGACCCTGATGCTGGGAAAGACTGAAGGTCAAAGAAGACGGGGACGGCAAAGGATGAGATGGTTAGACAGTGTCATAGATGCGACGAACATGAAGTTGAGCCAACTTCAGAGGACGGCGGAAGACAGGAGGGCCTGGCGTGATCTTGTCCATGGGGTCGCGAAGAGTCGGACTCGACTGTGCGACTGAACAACAACTGATTAAGCGTAAAGCATACATGCAAAGCAATCAAATAGTACTCACGTGCAAGGCTGCAGGGAAATGGAGGAGCTTAGAGACATGAAGTTGTGAGT
This sequence comes from Gekko japonicus, assembly GCF_001447785.1. NCBI lineage: Eukaryota > Metazoa > Chordata > Lepidosauria > Squamata > Gekkonidae > Gekko > Gekko japonicus. Next base: position 27,504 of record NW_015171085.1, on the reverse strand, counting down.
TGATGTTTACCAATCCAGACGTGCAGAGGTCTGTTGAAAGAAGATCGTGAATGGCCAGCATATCACGACCAGGAGGGGACCAAACTGTGAGTTTGGGGGTGCACTCTGTTAGGTGCCCTAGAGTGGCACACCGAACCGTGGCTGGGCCACCTATTTTAAAGACGGGGAGAGGTGTCCTGGGGGACAGGATGATGGGCTTGAACAAAAGAATCTGGAGGTTTCCTAATCTGTGATTAATGGGTGTAAAGGCACTACGATAGGTGTGATGGCACCTTAATGAGCGCTTCCTGGAATGTGGGTACAGGGGCGATGGCTGATCTTTGTCTCTAACATCTCAAGTTAATGTTTCTCGGTTAACCTGGAGAATCGCATCAGGAGATGAGTCACAGGAACTGGAAATGTAGATGTCTTATCGTAAAGAAATGCAAAGGTGACTGAGGAGCTCTGGCCAAGAGGAGATTTGCACATTGGAGAGAGACAAGGGGCTTTTCAGAGGAAGAAGATTTCCATATTGGGACGTGTGCTGATACTTACCTGGGGGAGGGGAGCAAATTGCATGTCAGACAGATGTGCAGTTTCAGCAGCCTCCGGGGTCCATGTTTTAGGAAAGCTTACATATTCATGTGTGTGTGTGTGTCTCCTCGTAGGACTGTCCAGAGCCTCCGGGGTCCATGTTTTAGGAAAGCTCACATATTCATGTGTGTGTGTGTGTGTCTCCGCGTAGGACTGTCCAGATGCACCCTGGGCTAGTTTAGGGGTGAGGGTGCCCGTGACAGGCTGCCCTCTGATGCAAGGGTATACAGGTGGGGTTAGAGTTAAGAGTGGTGGACTCTAATCTGGAGAACCAGGTTTGATTCCCCACTCCTCCACATACAGCCAACTGGGTGACCTTGGGTCAGTCACAATTCTCTCAGAGCTGTTCTCTTAAGAGCAGTCCTCAAAAGAGCTCTCTCAGCCCCACCTACCTCACAGGGTGTCTGTTGTGGGGAAAGGAAGGGAAAGGAGATTGTAAGCCACTTTGAGACTCCTTCAGTTAGCGAAAGGCAGGATATAAAAACCAACTCCTAACTCCTACTCCTGCCAACAAATAATGAAAACAAAACAGTGGCCCACAGACTGGAAATGCTCAGTCTGCATTCCCATATCGAAAAAAGGAGATGTCAAAGACTGCAGCAGTTTTCAGACCATCACGTTAATTTCCCACACAAGTAAAGTGATGCTCAAAATCTTACAACAAAGACTGTTACCAGGAGGCGTTACTGGCAACCAAAATCAAGAGCATTCGTGCCACAGTATTCCCCATATGGGTGTGATAATGGACGTGATAAAAGTTGGACAATGAAGAGAGCTGACAGGAAGAAAGTTGATTCATTTGAAATGTGATGTTGGAGAAGAGTTTTACTGACACTGTGGACCACCAAAATGACAAATAAGTGGGGTTTAGGGATGGGCACGAACCAAACCACAATGCGAAATTCATGAAGAATTTTGCCCTGTTTGTGGTTTGTGAACGGAAGTTCATGATGGGTCTACTGTCGTGAAGTTCCATGAACATTTAAAGCAGTTTGTGGCAGTTCATAGTGGTTCATGGTGGTTATGGATAGAGCAGAAGGCAGGGGTTTAAAGGGACTCCGGGTCTCTTTAAACCCCTGCTTTCTGCTCCCCAGGAAAGCCACCACAGCTGAGGGATGGGAAGCAGGCTATTCCATGCCGGTCAGCTGTTTCTCAGGCTTTCTACAAACCCTGTTTAAAAGGACGGGGGTCCCTTTCAATGGGGTTTGTGGGGCCATGGACCATGAACCAGTTTGGTTCACAAACAAACCTCCCAGTTCAATTTGGCGTGTAGTTCGGTTCATAGTTTCGGTTTGGTTCGTGGTTCGGTTCAGTTTGGTTCGTGGTTTCCAGGTCGTGCCAATCCCTAGTGGGGGTGGACTCTCCCTAGAAACTAAAATGACTACTGAGGGTATTGTACTTTGGTCACACGATGAGAAGACAAGAGTAACTGGAAAAGACAAGGATGCTAGGAAAAGTTGAAGGCAATAGGAAAAGAGGAAGAAGGAGAAGAGGAGGATGAGGGGAAAGAGGAGGAGACTGGATTTATAACCCCGCCCTTCACTACCCAAAGGAGTCTCAGAGTGGCTTACAATCCCTTTCCCTTCCCCTCCCCACAACAGACACCCCGTGAGGTAGGTGGGGCTGAGAGAGCTTTCCCCAAGAACTGCCCTTGAGAGAACAGCTCTGAAAGAACTTGTGGCTGATCCAAGGTCACACCAGCAGCTGCATGTGGAGGAGTGGGGAATCGAACCCGGTTCTCCCAGATTAGAGTCCACGCTCCTAACCAATACACCCAATTTGAGACAGATTGACTTGATAAAGGGATCCAGGACCCTCAGTTTGCAAGACCTGAGGCTGTTAGTGACAGGATGTTTTGGAGGTCATTCATTCACAAGGTCACCATGTCGAAAATGACTTGACAGCACCACACACACACACACAAACACACAGAGTTATAAATTATGTGTATATTGTTCAAGCAGTCAAATACTCTTAGGCTTGATAAGAAAGTAAGCCTTGCGTCCATTTAAACTCCCTGTCCAAGAACCTGGCTTGGTACAAAGAAACGTCCTATATATTCAAGGGTAAATGTTTAACCACTGCACAGCTTTTTCGCGTTAGGACGCATGCCACACCATTTCTGATTCTAGCTGGGCTTGAAGTACGCTCACAAAGCGACCCACATGATTCAACCAATTTGCAGAGCTTTTCATCCATCCGTGCGGCTCGATTCTTTCCTTTCTTTCTCCCGACGTCTCTGACCTAATGGCAGTAATTGCCAAATGGTCTCCTGAAAAGCAGACTGATGGATCACAGGCAGATAGGGACAACTCCCGGGGTTAGGAGTTCAGGGCAGCGTTCCCTCTACGCTGAGTGAGTGTGAGCCAGCTCACCGTTTCTTAGCCTCCGGCTCACACATTTTTGTCTTTGCTCAGGAAGGAGGGCTCCGGAGCAAACCAACTGATGCGGTAGCCAAATCGCTCGCTCACAACCTTAATCCCAGTAGCTCGCAAAGCAGGATTTTTGCTCACAAGACTCCACAGCTTAGAAGGGAGTATCGCTCACAGGGCCACATCCACCCTTAAATAATAGGAGAGGCCTGTTCCTGAGAAAGATGGATGCCAGGCTCCAATTGAAAAGTGGTCACTCACTAGACACCATTCCATCTAGGGCAGGGGTCCTCAACACAGTGACCGTGAGTGCCACAGGGCTTGCCAATGCCTTTCCTGGCGCCCACCACATTTTTTTTTAGAAAGTGAGGGCCAGGTGGGGCTTTTGCCCAGCAAGACTTCCGATTGGCAGTGGGAAATCTGATGGGCTGAAGGTAAACTGCGGCAGCCATTTTGCCTCCATCTCTGCCCCCCCCCCGGCAGCCATTTTGTGTCAGAGTTCCAAAGGTGTCCCCGGGCTCAAAAAGGTTGGGGACACCCAGGGCTTTTTTTGTAAAAAAAGCCCAGCAGGGACTCATTAGCATAATTGGCCACACCCAACAGCAGTAACTCATTAGCATATTAGGCCACACACCCCGTGCTACCAGAAGTGTGCCAGCACAGCTCATTAGCACATTAGGCTGCACCCCCATGTTACCAGAAGTGTGGTCATCCAGCCACACCCACCTTTTGCTTCTTCTTCTGTTTACCTTGTTTGTTGTCAAAACCCAGGGCCTTTTCTTGTAGCAGGAACTCCTTTGCATGTTAGGCCACACACCCCTAATGTAGCCAATCCTAATGAGTTTCTGCTGTTGGGTGTGGCCTATTATGCTAATGAGTTCCTGCTGGGCGTGGCCAATTAAGGAGCCAGCCGGAACTCCGTTCCTGTGCGTTCCGGCCCAAAAATAGCCCTGGGGACACCTGATCTGGGGGTTTCGTTTTGGGACAGGGTTGGGTTCCCGCCTCTTGTCTTGAAGGCTATTGACCAAGCCCAGAAGGAGCTGCCTTTAGGGTTGCCAGGTGTGGGTTGGGAAATACCTGGAGATTTCAGGGGTGGAGCCTGAAGAGGGTGAGGTTTGGGGGGCAGGGACCTCAGCAGGGTACAATACCATAGAATCCATCTTCCGAAGTAGCCATTTTCTCCAGGGGCGTTGGTTTCTGCAGTCTGGAGAGGACTGTAATTCTGGGGGATCCCCAGGTCACACCTGGAGGCTGTAGAAACTCGAGCTGCAGTGTTAGAAGAGTCCCCCTCCTCCGCCTCCCAAATTATCCTGTTCTGGAAGGGGGCCCCCCCGTTCCCAAAGAAAAAGAGCGTGTCAGACTAGTATCTGAGTGGTCAGGGTTCGAATCTCCACTCGCGCCACGGAAGCTCACTGGGTGGCCTTGGGCCTGCCACACTCCCTCAGTCTGGCCCACCTCGCAGGGTTGTTGTGAGGGTAAAAATGGAGGAGAGGGGAATAATGTGAACTGCTTCGGTCCCCCACTGGGGGGAAAGGCGGGGTACGAATGAAGCGATTATATAAATTAATAAATGAAATCTTTCATTGCCGTTTGGTGTAGTGGTTAGGAGTTCGGACTCTGATCTGGGAGAACCGGGGTCGATCCCCCACTCCTCCACATGCAGCTGTTGGTGGGACCGACCTTGGGTCAGTCACAAGTTCTGTCAGAGCTGTTCTCTCACGAGCAGCCCTCGAGAGGGCTCTCTCAGCCCCACCTACCTCACGGGGTACCTGTTGTGGGGAGGGGAAGGGAAAGGAGACCGTAGGCCGCTTTGAAACTACTTTGGGTAGTGCAGGGCAGGACATAAATCCAATCTCCTCCTCCTCCTCCTCCTCCTCTTCTTCTTCTTCGAGGGGATGTGGCTCAGTGGAAGAACCTCTGCTTTGCACGCAGAAGGTCCCGGGTTCAATCCCCGGCATGTCTAGTTATAGGTCCAGGCAGTAGGTGAATACGAAAGACCTCTGCCTGAGACCCTGGAGAGCCGCTGCCACTCTGAGCAGACAATACTTTGACGGGCCAATGATCTGATTCCGCAGGCAGTTTCATGTGTGTGTTCAAAATTAAAAATCCCGACACGACTTTGCAGAACCCAGTTATAGACAGATCTTTAATACCTGTTGCGCTTCTCGAGAAGCACCGAGTTTGAGCGTTTCCCCCTCCTGTTAACGGTGGCAGCGTTCATAACAGCGCCTTCCTTTCCTCTGCTCTCCCAAGGGTAAACAATCCCTGGCCTGCATCTCCCGCGACAGCAAACAGATCACACCGTGTGTCGTGTTTCTCTCTGCCACAGCCACCCACCTACCCACGCTTTGTTGGGAAGGGCCCGTGTGCACTGCTGGGGTGCGTGCCAAAGCGTCAGCACGGCAAGCCCTGGGGAAATGAGGCTTGCTGCCGTCTCGCCCCCCGCCATAGGGAGAAGCGGACGAGATCCTGCCTCTCTGCCCCCACCCCTCCTCCTCATCTTCATAAGCCCCTCCCCACTGAAATCGCCCACTCTTGACAAGGCGAGGGAGGCACGATGCCTTTAAACTCCAGACCGTCAAGGGCACTGCTGGGTGCGCCGCTGGGTGCCAGAGCTTTCCCCCTTCTTCACCTTGACAGGTAAGAGCGGGTCGGCTTTTAATTCTAGGCAACAAAAATATAGACCCGGGAAGAAGAAGAAAGAAGAAGGAAGAAGGAAGAAGGAAGAAGAAGAAGGAAGAAGAAGAAGGAAGAAGGAGGAGGAGGAGGAGGAGGAGGAGGCGAT
>NW_015171085.1:21240-21641 GCF_001447785.1 Gekko japonicus | reverse complement strand
TGAGAGAGCTCTGACACAAACTGCTCTTTTTCAAGAACAGCTCTTGTCAGAACTACGGCTTGCCCAAGGCCATCCAGCCAGGTGCAAGTGGAGGAGTGGGGGAATCAAACCCGGTTCTCCCAGATTAGAGTCCGCGCACTTCACCACGACACCAAACTGGCTCTCTGGAAGCAACCGTTCCCCTTCTTCACCCTGACAGGTAAGAGCGTGTCGGCTTTGAATGGTAAGCAACGAAAACATACTTTGCGATGGGGCATTGGAGCAATTTTAAACTTTGGACTGACTTATCTTTGGGAGCTCCCCCTGTGTCTGGGGAGAGCTGCTCAACCTATGAATCGGAGATCCGGACTGCCTCCCCCAAAGTCCGGCCCTGGCAACACTGCTGGCAATTTGGGTCCGTG
>NW_015171085.1:20411-21223 GCF_001447785.1 Gekko japonicus | reverse complement strand
ATCCTTTTTCTGATGAAATTCTTTTTTTCTAGTTACATATTTCCAACACTAGATGCAAGGCAAGTGGATTTTTTAAAATAAAGGGACAGGAATTTCCCCATTTCGGAATTTCCCCCATTTTGCCAACCCTTTACCAGTCCTTGCTCCGGTGCCTTTAATCTTGAACTTGCAGGCATTAGCTGGCTAGAGCGGTTATCTTTATGCCTTAGAACCATTCATGTATTGATTTCTGCAGGTCGGGCTGCTGTTAAAGGGAGAAGAGCGGCCCAAGTAGTTTTGGTTCTGGTCAGTTGGCATCACTGCAAAAAAAAGGAGTGCAAAGTTGTCCAGAATCAGGTGTCTATAAAATTTCATTCAAGCTTTTTTCATTTTCCAAAGCTGTATATCGATTAGATTCGACTGGTATTATCTTGACAGGCGGCAGGTGGAACAAATTAAACTCTCTTTCAGATGTCTGACCCAACACTAACTTGGAAACAACACTTGTTATAAGACCGTGGGCATAAACCTAACATTTGGAAGGAAAACCGTGTTGAGTTCAGTGGGGTAGGCTTCCCTGGAATTTCCACCCACCCAGACTGGTGGGAAATATTCTGAATGAATGTAATGTTGCCAAATGCCTTGATGTAATCAAGCTGGCCTGCTCCTATATCTTAAACAGAAAAAAAAATCAGTGACGGTGGCTCTTCAGTTTGGTGTAGTGGTTAGCCAGTTTGGTGTAGTGGTTAGCCAGTTTGGTGTAGTGGTTAGCCAGTTTGGTGTAGTGGTTAGCCAGTTTGGTGTAGTGGTTAGCCAGTTTGGTGTAGTGGTTA
>NW_015171085.1:17249-20348 GCF_001447785.1 Gekko japonicus | reverse complement strand
CGTTCTCTCAAGGGCAGTTCTCAAGAGAGCTCTCTCAGTCCCAACTACCTCACAGGGTGTGTGTTGTGGGGAGGGGAAGGGAAGGGAAAGGAGATTGTCAGCCGCTCTGAGACTCCTTCGGGTAGTGAAGGTGGGGTATAAATCCAATCTCCTCCTCTTCCTCCTTCTCAGTGGGGTACAGTGGAGGACAGGGTATAAATCCAATCTCTTCTTCTCTCTTCTTCTCTCTTCTCTTCTCTTCATGGCGGAGACAAAAGAATTATTGGCTCGCCTGCTAATGTCTGCAGAAAATGTTACTGTTAAGGAATAGTTTTGAAAAGTTGGCAGAACCGCAGGGCTATTTTTGGGCAGGAACGGAGTTCCGGCTGGCTCCCAAGTTGACCACGCCCAGCCGGAACTCATTAGCATAATAGGCCACACCCAATAGAAGAAACTCATTAGGATTGGCTACATTAGGGGTGTGTGGCCTAACATGCAAAGGAGTTCCTGCTACAAAAAAAGCCCTAGGTTTTGACAACAAACAAGGTAAACAGAATAAGAAGCAAAAGGTGGGTGTGGCTGGATTGGATGACTATACTTCTGGTAACATGGGGGTGCAGCCTAATATGCTAATGAGCTATGCTCTCATGGGTGTGGCTGGATATGCTAATGAGTTTCTGTTGTTGGGTGTGGCCTATTATGCTAATGAGTTCTTGCTGGGCTTTTTCTACAAAAAAAGCCCTGCAGAACCGTGTTAGTGTGCCATAACGGAGTTTGAATAGTCTAAGGTTTTGGTCCCATTAAGGATGCCATCCTCCAGGTGGGGCCTGGGGATCCCCGGGAATTACAGCTCTTCTCCAGACGACAGAGATCAGTTCCCCTGGAGAAAAATGGATGCTTTGAAAGGTGGACTCAATGGAATTGTACCCCACTGAGGTCCCTGTCCTCCCCAGGCTCCATCCCCAAATCTCCAGGAGTTTCCCAACCTGGATCTAGCAACTCGACCCCCCCTCACCGTGCCAGTGGTCAGGGCAGGGGACCTGGCAACTGTGTGTCCCATGCATAATTATTTGGGAGCAGCAAGTCCCATTGGATTTATCAGGATGTATTTCAGAGGGCTCAAGTGGTGAAGACGCTGAACTGCAGACCGGAAGGTCGTTCGTTCGGCAGTTCGAGACCCGAGTGTGCCGCGTGACGGACTGAGCTCCCGTCTCTGGCCCCGGCTCCTGCCAACCTAGCAGTTCGAAAGCAAGAAATTGCAAGTAGAGAGATAGGGACCGCTTTGGTGGGAATGTAACAGTGTTCCGTGCACCTCGGCTTATTGTCATGCTGGCCACATGACCACGGAAATGTCTTCGGACAGCGCTGGCTCTTTGGCTTGGAAACGGAGATGAGCACCGCATCCCTAGAGTCAGATTCGACTGGCTTTCGAGCAAGGGAAACCTTTACCTTATCTCAGAGGGGGAAAATGCAGGATCAGGCCGTAAGCAGCAATCTCACATGCCCTTACGATCAAGGACACCCAAATCGCAAACTTACTTTGGAGTATAAATCCATACCAGGGCGGCGTTATGACTTTCAGGGGCCCTAGGTACTTTTGCCTTCATCCCCCCCCAAAAAAAAAGTTATCGCGGTCCCTAGATGCTGTTCCTATGGTGCCTGATGGATAAATCGCCCCGATCCATACGACCAGTGTTCCCTCTAAGCTGAGTTATCAAATCAAATTTATTGTTACAGCCAACTGACCAGCAGTGAAGTAAAACAATACAATAATAAACAAGTACAATCACCAACACTCACAGACAATAATACCATCATAGTACCAGCCACAGACCCCTATTAAAATCGTAATTCTATTCCCTAAGTCTTGCCTAAAATTCTCTTCAGTCAGTGCTTTTTGTTAAAACCTTTCACTTGTTTATTACTTAAAAAGCAATCTTTTGCTACTACCAGAGTTACCGACTTCTTGGTATCTTCCAACAAATATTTCAGCAGCACAGTATCTGCAAATTTCAAATAGTTGTCCAAGGGTTTAAATTGGGCAAGTAAAGGTAAAATTAGCTGGTGTCTCTCTCTGAAATAGCGTTTACAATGTAAAAGAATGTGTGTGATTGTTTCAACTTCTTTATCTGCACATAGACAACATCTTTGATGTGTAGGCCAACGGAGATACCTTCCTTGCAGTAAATTAGAGGGGGAGGCATCAAAACGCGCTCTAGAGAAAGCCCATCGATACTTTTCATATGTAATGTTAGAGAGACACGGTGCTGCTGCAAATCCAGGCCAAGATTTTAGGTTACTGTACATCTCGGGTAATAGCGCTTCATCAGTTTGAACCTCAATATCAACCAAGCGCTACTGAGCTAAAGATTTCGCTTTACTCAGACCCATTTCCAGAAGATTTGCTGGACATAACCCGATCATACCTAGCTTATCTATTATTCTGGCGGACCGGTCTGGCTATGGGGTAGAAGCGAGAAGCAGGGGAATCAATCATGTTGGCTTCAGATGGATTCTCAACCAATAATAGATCGAAATTGTCCAGATTTTCAGTTGCACTCTTGGTACACCAGCCTCCTGACTTAGAACCACATTAGCGGTACATTTTGGTACATTAAACAGTGCTCTGAGAAATTTAGATTGTACTCTCTCTAATGTCTTGTAATTACTCTTGTTATTTAGAATTATTTGCATCCCATAGGTAAGTTGGGTCAACGCTTTGGCAGAAAAGAGATTTAGAGCTGCCGGTACTCAACCTAGGCCCTCATTTCTGAGTAATCTAATAATAGCATTGGCACTTTTCTCTGCTATATTAATTGCAGATGTAATGTGGGCTGATGGACTGCCATTATGTGAGAAGGTTATCCCCAGGTATTTAAAAGATTTTACTTGCTCAATAGTCTGACCATTGATTTTCCAATTGCATTTACTGTATTCTCTATTAAAATGTATTATTTTGGTTTTTGAGTAATTAATAACTAACAATTCATTATCACATTGACTGCTAAATGTCTTCAGCGCACGTTTTAAACCGATTTTTGTTTGTGAAATAAGAATGGCATCATCGGCATACATAAGTATTGGTACACTTTTCCCTCCCGTAAATTTAGGGGCATCTAC
>NW_015171085.1:6827-16798 GCF_001447785.1 Gekko japonicus | reverse complement strand
GGCATATATAAGTATTGGTACACTTTCCCCTCCCGTAAATTTAGGGGCACTGAATTAAAGAATTTTTGTTGTTGTTGTTCAGTCGCACAGTCGAGTCCGACTCTTCGCGACCCCATGGACCAGATCACGCCAGGCCTTCTGGTCTTCCACCGTCCTCTGAAGTTTGCTCAACTTCATGTTCATTGCATCTATGACACTGTCTAACCATCTCATCCTTTGCTGTCCCCTTCTTCTTTGACCTTCAATCTTTCCCAGCATCAGGGTCTTCTCCAGTGAGTGCTCCCTTCTCATTTGGTGGCCAAAGTATTTGAGCTTCAGTTTCATTATCTGGCCTTCCAGGGAACAGTCAGGGTTGATTTCTTTTAGGATTGACTGATTTGATCTTCTTGCAGTCCAAGGGACTCTCAAGAGTCTTCTCCAGCACCATAGTTCAAAAGAATCTATTCTTCAGCGCTCGGCCTTCCTTATAGTCCAACTCTCGCAGCCATACCATTGGGAATACCATTGCTTTGGCCATGGGGACTTTTGTTGGCAGGGTGCTCTGCCTTACTTATAGTCCAACTCTTCGGCGCTCGGCCTTCCTTATAGTCCAACTCTCGCAGCCATAACACTGGGAATACCATTGCTTTGGTCATGGGGACTTTTGTTGGCAGGGTGATGTCTCTACTTTTTATCATGCTGTTTAGGTTCGCCATCACTTTCCTCCCAAGGAGCAGGCGTCTTTTAATTTCATGGCTGCAGTCACAGTCTGCGGTGATCTGGGATCCCAGGAACGTGAAGTCTGTCACTACTTCCACGACTTCCCCTTCTATTTGCCAAGGAGTGATGGGGCCGGATGCCATGATCTTAGTTTTTTTGATGTTGAGCTTCAAGCCCACTTTTGCGCTCTCCTCTTTCATTGTGAGCAAGAGGCTCTTAGGGTCCTCTTCACTTTCTGCCATGAGAGTGGTATCGTCTGCATATCTGAGGTTGTTGATCTTTTTACGTATTTACGTATATATTAAAGAGAAGAGAGGCGAGCAGGCAGCCCTGTCTAACTCCTTTTTGTGAGGGAATGCATTTGGATATAAGCTGAGTTAGTATGGAGGGCTCCAGAGCAAACTCATTTATGCAGCAGCCCAATTGCTCGCTCACAACTTCAATGCCGGTAGCTCACAGAGTAGAATTTTTGCTCACAAGATTCCACAGCTTAGAAGGAGCATTGGTGCTGGGCAGCGTTCCCTCTAAGCTGAGTTAGTGTGAGCCAGCTCACCGTTTTATAGCCTCCGGCTCACACAATTTTGCCTCCGGAGCAAACTCATTTATGCAGCAGCCCAATCGCTCCTTCACAACTTCAATGCCAGTAGCTCACAAAGTAGGAATTTTTGCTCACAAGACCCCACAGCTTAGAGGGAGCGTTGCATACGACTGGACGGCGAGTGGGAACTATTTGTATCCTCCTGCTTAGTTTTATTTTCATCGTTCATCAGATCAACATCAAAGAAAGCATATTAAAGGCCTCGGCTCCAAGCCCGGATTCTGTCTGGCTCCCTCTCAGGTTTTTTTCCTAATCAAATTAAAAGGTTTTGTTGAGTTATACATGAGGAGCAGATAAAACAGGACGGCTGCGTCACGGCGGGAGGGGGGGAGGGGAGGGCTACAGTGCCAGGTTTGCAGAAGGCGGGGCGTCCCGGGCAGGCACAGAACGGTGGCGTGAATCTTGTTTTCATCAGGGGTCATTTCCTGCGGGAGCGCACAGGAGCAGAGCTCCGGCAGTAAGGAGCCCACGGGGCGGGCACATGCAACAAGCCCCGCCCCTGCTCCCAGCAGCCCTCAGTCGGGCCACGAGGCAAGAAGCAGCCAGGTAAGTTGCAGAGCCCCCCCCCCGGCCCGCCTTCAGGTACAAGCTCTCCCTCGTCTGTGAGGGCAGATCTGCACTTCCCCCAATAGCTAGCAATCCAAAACAGTCCAGTGGCACCTTTAAGACCAAGTTTTATTCAGGTACAAGCTCTCCCTCCTCTGCGAGGACAGATCTGCACGTCCCCCCCCCCCAAAAAGCTAGCAATCCAAAAGAGTCCAGTGGAGCCTGAGCGGTGGGTGTTGCCTTCTAACACATGTCCGGTGATGTCAGGGGGTGTGGCATATGCAAATAAGTTATGCTAATGAATTATGCTAATGAGCTCCTGCACCTCTTTTTCTACGAAATGACCCCTGGTTTTCATTAATATTAATAAACATCCTACTTTCCAGTCGGGTGCAGTGGTTAAGTGTGCGGACTCTAATCTGGGAGAACCTGGTTTGATTCATCACTCCTCCACTTGCAGCTGCTGGATGACCTTGGGCAAGCCGTAGTTCTGTCAGAGCTGTTCTCTCAAGGACAGTTTTGGAAAGAGGTCTCTCAGCCCCACCTACTTCACAGGGTTTCTGTTGTGGGGAGGGGAAGGGAAAGGAGTTTGTAAGCTGCTCTGAGACTCCGAGTGAAGAGTGGGGTATAAATCCAATCTCCTCCTCCTCCTCCTCCTCCTCTTTCAAGGCAACCGAAGCAGATCAGGAAAGGAAAGGTCCTCAATGAAGCCTGCGCTCTCAGGCCAAAAAATTTACCCAGGCCGCACGAGGGGAGAAGGGGATTGGTTTGACAGGGTCAAAAGGCAGCAGTCGCGTCTAACAAGCTGGGGGCCTGTGAGGAGTCACAGGAGGCCGGAACAATCTGGAAAACCGGGTGGCCAACTCCAGGTTAGAAAACGCCTGGAGATTTGCGGGGCAGAGCCTGAGGGAGGCGGGGTTTGGGGAGCGAAAGGAGCTCAGCGGGGTATGAAGCCAGAGCGCCCGCCCTCCAAGTCAGCCATTTTCTCCAGGGGACCTGATCTTTGTTGCCTGGCGATCAGTTATAATTCTGGGACATCCCCAGGCCCTACCTGGAGGTTGGCAGCACTAAGACTCCCTCACTCAGGGCCTTGATAATACCAGTTCCATTCCACCTGCTTTTCCTTTTCAGCGGATGTCCCCAGCCTTCTTTAGCCGGTGGGCACCTTGGGAATTCTGACACTGGGTGGTGGACACACGCAGCCACAAAATGGCTATTGGGGGAGGCAGGGCCTGCCATAGACTAGCCGCTGCAAGAGGCTGAGACGCGCACAGAGGAAGCGCAAATGCAAGGGTCGAGAGGTGTTGTTTTAAAAACAAGCGCCGGCAAGGAGGAGAGGGGAAATCCAATAAACATGACGGTGTCAGCGTGTGCTCGAATGTTATTTTGATCTGCGCAGCTGATCACTTCCCCCCAGCACTAACTTGCTGAGCAGTAGCCCCACTCAGCCCAGCCCACTTCCAAAAAACACTTAGTGGGTTCCAGAAAAGGCGTCAGCGGGCCCCGTGATGGCCACGGGCCCCATGTTGGGGACCCCTTCTTTTAAGCGACTCTCAGCCTCGTTTTCCTCCCAGAGCACGTTCAGTTCCCAGCTTGATTGTGAGTCCTGTTGCCTTCACTGCGTTTCTTTTGATTTTCATTTTGCTTTTGCTTTTGTTCTGTTTTCGCGTTTGCCTGCGGTTTTAAATGCCTGTCATGCCGCTGTGGAGTTTATTCCTGTAGCCATAAGGATGAATGTTTTCAACGAAACAAACGGAAATATGTAAAGGCCACAGTGTGTGCAGTGGTTAAGAGCGGCGGACTCTGATCTGGGAGGACCGGGTCCGATTCCCCCACTCCTCCACATGCAGCTGCTGGTGTGACCTTGGGTCAGTCACAAGTTCTCTCCGAGCTGTTCTCTCGGGAGCAGTTCTCGAAAGAGCTCTCTCAGCCCCACCTGCCTCACAAGGATGTCTGTTGTGGGGAGGGGAAGGGAAAGGAGATTGTAAGATTCTGAGTAAAGGGTGGGGTATAAATCCAACTCTTCTTCTTCTTGTTGTGGGCTGCCTTCAGAGAATGCAATCGAGGGGGGTGGGGAGAGGGTGAAACTAGGGCTTTCTGCTCTGGGTTAGGAAATACCAGGAAATTTTCTCCTCCTCTTTCAAGGCAACCGAAGCAGCTCAGGAAAGGTCCTCAATGAAGCCTGCTCTCTCAGGCCAAAAAATTTACCCAGGCCGCACGAGGGGAGAAGGGGATTGGTTTGACGGGGTCAAAAGGCAGCAGTCGCGTCTAACAAGCTGGGGGCCTGTGAGGAGTCACAGGAGGCCGGAACAATCTGGAAAACCGGGTGGCCAACTCCAGGTTAGAAAACGCCTGGAGATTTGCGGGGCAGAGCCTGAGGGAGGCGGGGTTTGGGGAGCGAAAGGAGCTCAGCGGGGTATGAAGCCAGAGCGCCCGCCCTCCAAGTCAGCCATTTTCTCCAGGGGACCTGATCTTTGTTGCCTGGCGATCAGTTATAATTCTGGGACATCCCCAGTCCCTACCTGGAGGTTGGCAGCACTGAGACTCCCTCACTCAGGGCCTTGATAATGCCAGTTCCAGTCCAACCCGCTTTTCCTTTTAAGCAGAGGTCCCCAGCCTTCTTTAGCCAGTGGGCACCTTGGGAATTCTGACACTGGGTGGTGGACACACGCAGCCACAAAATGGCTACCGGGGGAGGCGGGGCCTGCCATAGACTAGCCGCTGCAAGAGGCTGAGACGCGCACAGAGGAAGCGTAAAGGCAAGGGTCGAGAGGCGTCGTTTTAAAAACAAGCGCCGGCAAGGAGGAGAGAGGAAATCCAATAAACATGACGGTGCCAGCATGTGCTCGAATGTTATTTTGATCTGCGCAGCCGATCACTTCCCCCCAGCACGAACTTGCTGAGCAGTAGCCCCACTCGGCCCAGCCCACTTCCCAAAAACACTTAGTGGGTTCCAGAAAAGGCATCAGCGGGCCCCGTGATGGCCACGGGCCCCGTGTTGGGGACCCCTTCTTTTAAGTGACGGAGCATGTTCAGTTCTCAGCTTGATTGCGAGTCCTGTTGCCTTCACTGCGTTTCCTTTGACTTTCGTTTTCCTTTTGCTTTTGTTCTGTTTTCGTGTTTGCCTGCGGTTTTAAATGCTTGTCATGCCACTGTGGAGTTTATTCCTGTAGCCTTAGGGATGAATGTTTTCAATGAAACAAACGGAAATATGGAAAGGCCTCAGTTTGGCGCAGCGGTTAAGAGCGGCGGACTCTGATCTGGGAGGACCGGGTCCGATTCCCCCACTCCTCCACATGCAGCTGCTGGTGTGACCTTGGGTCAGTCACAAGTTCTGACCAACAAAGGTTAATTCTGGGTATAAGTTTTCATGTGTATGCACACTTCTTCAGATACACTGAAACAGAAGTTACCAGTCCATAGATATAGGTAGAGATTGGGCAGCAAATCAGCATACAGCATAATAAAGGTGTTTAACAGATGGACTGTATGGACTGGTAACTTCCGTTTCAGTGTATCTGAAGCAGTGTGTGTGCACACGAAAGCTTATACCTTGAATAAAAATGTGTTGGTCTTCAAGGTGCAGCGGGACTCAAGATTCATTGTAGTTTAAGCTTCTGTGGGCAGAGCCTGTTTCATCAGATGCAATGCATGAAGTGAATTCTCAGTCAGCAGATGCAGCTACCTACATGGAAATTGTTACGTATGACCAGGGGTCATTTCGTAGAAAAAGAGGTGCAGGAGCTCATTAGCATAACTCATTAGCATAACTTGTTTGCATATGCCACACCCCCTGACATCACCGGAAGTGTGTCAGAAGGCAACACCCACCGCTCAGGCTCCAATGGACTGTTTTGGATTGCTAGCTATTGGGGGGGGGGACACGCAGATCTGTCCTCGCAGAGGAGGGAGAGCTTGTACCTGAATAAAACTTGGTCTTAAAGGTGCCACTGGACTGGTTTGGACCAGGGGGGTGGCGGGAGCTCTGCAACGTACCTGGCTGCTTCTTGCTCAGACTGAGGGCTGCTGGGAGCAGGGGGTGGGGCTTGTTGCATGTGCCCGCCCCCTGGGCTCTTTACTGCCAGAGCTCCTCTCCTGTGCGCTCCCGCAGGAAATGACCCCTGCTTGTGGCTAATAGCCACTGATGGACCTCTGCTTTATATAAGAACATAAGAGAAGCCCTGTTGGATCAGGGCAGTGGTCCATCCAGTTCAGTGCTCTGGGTCACACAGTGGCCAAAACCCAGGTGCCATGAGGAGGTCCACCAGTGGGGCCAGAACTCCAGAGGCCCTCCCACTGTGGCCCCCCAAGCAGCAAGGATACAGAGCATCACTCGCCCCGGACAGAGTGTTCCATCTACCTTCTGTCTAACAGCCACTGGTGGACCTCTGCTCCAGATGTTTCTCCAGTCCCCTCTTGAAGCTGTCTGTGCTTGTAGCCGCCGCTACTTCCTGCAGCAGTGAATTCCACGTGTTAATTACTCTTCGGGTTGAAGGAGTACTTCCTTTTATCTGTTCTAAGCCTACTGCTCATCAATTTCATGGAGTGCACACGAGTTCTCGTCTTGTGAGAAAGGGAGAAAAGGACTTCTTTCTCGACCTGCTCTATCCCATGCATAATCTTATAAACCTCAATCACATCACCCTCTCAGCCGTCGTTTCTCCGAGCTAAAGAGCCCTGACCTCTTTAACCTTTCGTCATAGGGAAGGTGTTCCCTTAATCATTCTAGTTGCCTTTTTCTGCACCTTTTCCAAGGCTATAACATCTTTTTTTGAGGTGCGGTGACCAGAACTGTGCACAGTATTCCAAATGAGGCCACACCATTGATTTATACAGGGGCATGATGATACTGGCTGATTTGTTTTCAGTCCCCAGTTGTAATAGTGGGAGTTCTCCAGCCACCAACTGGAGGTTGGCAACCATGGTGGGATGCATACTTTTTGTCAACAGAAAATGTCGGGGCATAGGCCTCTGTGGGACCTATGTGGAATGAAGCTCTTCTCTTTAATCAGTAGCAATTAGTCATAAGAGCTTGATAGAACCTCCATGATTAAAGGAGGTCTATCTTTGAATTCCGAAATCTGAGAGCAAATAACCATCATCTACTTGTGAACTTCCCAGTCTTGCTGGTCATGGTTGAGAACAGGACGCCGGACCAGATGGACATTGGGTCTGATCCAGTGGGACTCTTCTTATGTTAACTATTAAGTGCAGTTAAATACAAACTGGCCGCTGAATGCTTTATGCAGTACGGCCAAATGCTAGGTGTCGTTGCACACCAGTTAGCGCGTTTTCTGCCCAATATAAAACGCTGAAATCAAACGCAGACATCACACATTCGTTCGGCAAACATTCGAGCAACTATTTGTAGAATATTCATCATACAAAATAATGGGCAGAGTGGCATTTTCGGGAAGGGAAATTCATTTCCTCTTTAAAAACGTACGCTCCAACATGGAAAAACAAACAAGCATGTAAATGCTGTGGAACAACACGACGTTTTCACTGTCACGTTGCATTTGTAGAACGTTGTCACTGTTCAATCACTTGTAACATCACGTGGTTTTTTTAAAAAAAAACTTTACAACAGCCCCGTAAAAGAGGCCGGGCTTGTTATCCTCATATTTGGGGGGAGGGGGAGACTGAGGCTGAGAGAAGGAGGCATCTGAGGGCAAGATCTGAACTCAGGACCTGCTAGCTAGACCATAACCTCTTAGCCACGAGACACCACCGCAGAAGACCCTGGAATTCCTTATTTGTGTACATAGAGGTCTGGAAGACTCACCCTCCACAATAAGACTAGAAAATTACCTGATAGTCTAAGGTTGCCAGCTCTGATTTGGAAAATTCCTGGGGACAAGGCCTGGGGGGAGAAAAGTGGGGGGGGAGGGAAATTCAGCAGGGAACTCTAGGACTTCCATTTCTCTTAGACTCTATGGTTTCCCATAGATTCCGCCCTCTGAACCAACCATTTCCTCCAGGGCAATGGATCACTGTAGTCAGCTGTCATTCCAGGAGAAGTCCAGGCCCTACATGGAGGTTGGTAACTGTGCCTGATGCCACCTGCCTTTTACCTGTTGCTCTTTTCCAACATTCAGGGAACAGCAGCAGGGAATGAGTGGGTGGAGCCCCGTAACAGTGGGGTCAGCAGTTGTGATGCGAAGGCAAAGGCTCCGTGCACGCACTTCTCGTGAGAAAATAGCTCAGGTGAATGGGGTGCCTCTTACATTTTTATCCCACACTCCCTCCCTGGCATTCAGAACAGCATACACGGTTTTGAGAGCCAGTGGCGGACTCTAATCTGGAGGACCGGGTTTGATTCCCCACTCCTCCACATGCAGCCGGCTGGGTGACCTTGGGCCAGTCACAGTTCTCTCAGAGCCCTCTCAGCTC
Source organism: Gekko japonicus (assembly GCF_001447785.1). Classification (NCBI taxonomy): domain Eukaryota; kingdom Metazoa; phylum Chordata; class Lepidosauria; order Squamata; family Gekkonidae; genus Gekko; species Gekko japonicus. The sequence continues at coordinate 8,562 of NW_015171085.1, read as the reverse complement.
CACCTACCTCACATGGTGTCTGTTGCGGGGAGAGGAAGGGAAGGCGATTGTATGCTGCTTTGAGTAGGGAAAGGCTGTGGTATCTCCAAAAGGCAAATGGAGAGAGAGAAAGGAAAGTGGACTAGCGATTTAGCAAAACCAGGTAGCAAGAAAGAGGAACTGTCGAGGGGGGGGGCCCTTCCTGTCTCACTAGCCCTCCCCCCCCCAGCTCCTTCTCCCTTCCGGATGTGAGCTGCTTCCAGCCGCTTAAGTGCAGCCACCCAGAGAGGTTTAACATCGATTTTTCAGTTTTTTTTACTTCACACCACCGGCTTTTAGCCAAGTAAATATTATCCTGCGGAAACTGGAGACCGATGGCTGAGGGACGGGACGTTTGGCGTTGGCAATCGTCTCCTATCCAAAGCACGAGGAAGGGGAGTTGGGGGTAAAGGGCAGGACAGTGCAGTGGTTAGAACAAAATGGCCACTGGCTTCGCTGTCAGTGAGGGGGAAAACCCAAACCTGGGATTCACACAGTTCATCTGAAAGAAGGCTTCCTTTTGGGGGGGGAAATTAAAATCTCTGCACTTAGAAAACTAGTCGTTCAGGGAAACAACCAGAACTCCTCTTTCCAACATGCTAGCTTTCTCAGTGCAGGGAGTTCAATTCTTGTGGGGGCTTGCTTGCTAGTTTAGGGGAACTGGGCTGCAATTCACACAGCAGGGGGGCCGTTCATCTGAAAGAAGGCTTCTTTTTTGGGGGGGGATTAAAATCTCTGCACTTAGAAAACTAGCTGTTCAGGGAAACGACTAGAACTCCTCTTTCCAACGTGCTAGCTTTCTCAGTGCAGGGAGTTCGATTCCTGTGGGGGCTCGCTTGCTAGTTTAGGGGAACTGGGCTGCAAAATGGCACCCGTGTTTGATGTAAACAGGTCAGCTGGGGTTGCCCTCGGCCACTGGTGAGGGACAGGGGGTAGGGTTGTCAACTTCACGTTTGGGGACGGGAAAGGAGATCGTAAGGCTCTCTGGGACTCCTTTGGGTAGTGAAGGGCGGGGAATAAATCCAATCTCTTCTTCTTCTCTTCTCCTTCCATTTTCTCCTCACAACAACGCTGTGAGGTAAGTTGGGCTGAGAGAACGTGACTGTCCCAAGGCCACCCAGCGAGCTTCCATGGCGCAAGTGGGGATTCGAACCTGGGTCTTCCAGATCCTAGTCTGACGCTCTTAACCACTCGTTCACCTCACCTCCAGCCCAGTTCCGCTCTCTCTTCTCCCACCGTGTGCCACCCACCCCACCCTTTTGTGCGGAATCTGGTTCTCACGAGAACCTGCGGAAGCAGCAGTTGGTTTTGGGAAGGGCCTGTTTTTAGGGCGCTCAATTTTTAGCCTCCCTCCTGGCCTGGGACCACGAGGGGGAAAGGGCTGGAGAGAAACAGATGCCCTGGAAGGGAGGGCCATTGAGGGACCCAGGGGTGCCTGAGAATTCAACGCAGCCAGCCGGGATTCCTGCCAGGGTGCTGTTGAGGGAAAGGAGAGAACATCCATGAAGCCTATTTAAAAAAACAAAACAAACGATTTATTGTCGACATAGTTCCCTCTCACATGGGGAATCCAGTGGTTTCCCAGCTGGAGTACTGCTCAGCTCGAAGATCAGATATCCTGGGTTATGGGATGGACATGTATAGTCAGCTCCACAGCCCTGCCCCCCAGTAAGCAAGCCCCCCCCAAATTTTGCCCCCTTATCCTTCTGGCCTCAGG
>NW_015171085.1:2105-6645 GCF_001447785.1 Gekko japonicus | reverse complement strand
GGTGAAGAAGGACTTCCTTTTATCCGTTCTAACGCGACCGCTCAGCAATTTCATGGAGTGCCCGCAAGGAGTTCTTGTACTGTGAGAAAGGGAGAAAAGTACCTCTTTCTCAACCTGCTCTATCCCATGCACAATCTTATAAACCTCGATCGTGTCACCCCTCAGCCGTCGTTTCTCCAACCTAGAGAGCCCCAAGCGTTTTAACCTTTCTTCATAGGGAAAGCGTCCCAACCCTTTTATCATTCTAGTTTTCTGCACTTTTTCCAATGCTATCATATCCTTTCTGAGGTGTGGTGACCAGAACTGCGCACAGTGCTCCAGATGAGGTCGCACCATCGATTTATACAGGGACATGATGATACTGGCTGATTTGTTTTCAGTTGCCTTCCTGTGTGTCATGCAGAAGGTCAGCGGGCTTTAAAAAGATTCTCGAGCTAACCCCCTTTGCTGCGCTGACTCTTTCTGCCCCAGGATGCTTCTCGCGGACTCGGGTTTGGCATGGATGGAGGAGGACGGAGACCCACGGAGCCAGGGAAAACCGTGAAGGAGGCTTTCCGTTGGCGTAATGCCTGACCCTTCGTCACAGCATGTGGGAGCCCCTTGATATTCTCTTGCTGTTTGTGTTACTCCAGCGGAGAGCAGAGGTAAGAAAGGGACCGCCAGGCTGCTAGTGGATCTTGGGAGGAGGGGGGATAAGCCAGTTTTTCTGACCTGCTCTCTACTGTACTGGCGGAGGAAAAAACAAGAACTTTTATATTTTAGTATTTGGGAAGACATGAGAAATCTAAGAAGAGCCCTGCTGGATCAGACCAGTGGTCCATCCGGTCCAGCATCCCGTCTCACACAGTGGCCACCCAGTTCCTCTCGAGGGCCAAAAACAGGGCAGAGAGGCCAAGGCCTTCATAAGAACATCAAAAGAGCCCTGCTGGATCAGACCCGGTCCAGCATCCTGTCTCACGCAGTGGCCAACCAGTTCCTCTCGAGGGCCAAAAACAGGGCCAAGGCCAAGGCCTTCATAAGAACATCAGAAGAGCCCTGCTGGATCAGACCTGTGGTCTATCTAGTCCAGCATCCTGTCTCACGCAGTGAGGGCCAACAACAGGGCACAGAGGCTGGATCAGACCCGGTCCAGCATCCTGTCTCACGCAGTGGCCAACCAGTTCCTCTCGAGGGCCAAAAACAGGGCCAAGGCCGAGGCCTTCATAAGAACCCTGCTGGGTCAGACCAGTGGTCCATCTAGTCCGGAAGTCAGTGGCAAACCACCTCTCTCACTTGCCTTGAAAGCTCCTTGCTAGGGTCGCAATAAGTCAGTTGTCACTTGAAGGTGCCTACATAGAGCACAAACATATTATTTTAAATTCAGATGCCTCGATGTTGCACCGCCAGACCATATTGCTGAATTTAGGTCTTGTCAAAAGGTTGCAAATGATTATTTATATGTTTTTTAAAGGGTCAGAGAATTTCCAAACGTGGAATTTGACATGCGAGAATTAAGGTAAACCAAGGAGTCTTTATATGTATACTTTTATGACTCTTTGAATTTCCTATCTCATAATCTGAGGTCTACATAAAACGGGATTAATGATCCAATACAATTTATCATGTAATGTTAATCAAGTGAAAAACAAAAAATTGGGTGTTTTTTTTAAATGATCTACTGCACCACAAGAGAAATCAGTAACTGTATTCCAGAGGGAATGTGTTCATCATAGGAAAGAAGAAACTTTGTAAGAATAATATCAGAGGTTCTGCAAAGCAGCGAACAGGCAGGGCTGCCAGGCTTCCACTCCTGTTGCCTGCCACCACTCTGAGTGACAACAGGGTTTTTGTTTGTTTTTTTGTTTTAAATGACGCTGGCTGTGGCATCATGTTACTTCTGGTGAAAAACCTGAAGTGACAAAGAGTAGCCCTAGGAAGTGTGGGTTTTACCATAGAGTTTCTGGTGATTCCTAGAGCTACCTATTTCACTTCCAGGTTTTTTTCTGCCAGTTGCTGGCACTGCCTTGCAACCCTAAGCACATGAGAAAGTGGCAGTCCTTCTATTTTGAATAATTATTTATCCAAAGATTAGGTTGCTCCACCTCAAATTGGCCTTCCCAACATGAAGAGTTTACATTTTCCAAGCTTAACCATTTCAAGATCCATGGGGAAAACAAATTAGTATCTTTTTCTGGGGCAAAAAGAAACATCCTATTAAACAAAGAGTAACCTGCATAAGCAGCATAGGCCCCAGTCACAAGGGGCAGATAACGGGGTGGGGGGGAGTGTGGCTGTTCGCCCCGGAGCAAAATAAAGTGTGGTAGCCCGATCACACGGGCCCCCGAGTCTCCATGCTTCGGCTGTTAGCTGGTGATCCCACGGCGATGCTGCAGCGTGGCAAAGAAGCGGTGCGCCGCGATCACACAAGCGTTTTGCGCTTGCGCGCATGCACAGTTCTGCAGAGCAGCACTGCTTTCAGTTTCGTGTCTGTGTGCATGCGCTTACGGAAAACATCCGGTTTGCGACGGGACGTGGACGGGCGCCGGATGCCACAAGATACTAGCGCTCCCGTGATCAGACGCCCACCTGTGTGGCGCATTTTCCAGATACTAATGCACTTTCATTGGTACTTTTTAACTCCGCGTCTTTGGCGGGACACCACGGGTTGGCCACAGGTGCGCGACACTTCCCAGATGTTGCGGTGTGATCGCGCCCCGAAAATCCACCCGACATTCGTGCCTTTCGTGCGGCAAAATTTCCGTGTGACTGGGGCCTCTGTTTACTTTCTTGGGATTCTACTGAGCTAACAACGTCTGCTCCTAATCTCTTGTTCCCATCGGATGAGGAAATTTGGCCCCGGTACCGACAGAAGTCCCTCTGTGCACGAGCAGGCCCAGGCCGTCAATTGGGCTGATGGGACATACAGCCAAGAGATGACAGCTCATCTCTCCTCAGCATCCTCCCAGGCTGCTGGCCAATCACTGCTCTGAGTTCCTAGGAGGCCAGCCAATCTGTGGTTGCCATGCAACTCTTAAAGCGACGGGAGGCCTCTCAGAAGCTGGACCCATCGCACTGTATCCCTGGGTTTAGCTCAGGAGAGGCCGGTTACAAGATGGAAAGTGGGCCCGTAATTAAGTGAATTGGGAGGCCAGCCAACCTGTGGTTGCCATGCAACTCTTAAAGCGACGGGAAGCCTCTCAGAAGCTGGACCCGTCGCACTGTATCCCTGGGTTACAAGGGGGAAAGTGGGCCCGTAATTAAGTGAATTGCAACACATTAATTAATGCATGGCATTATGGAGCAGTGATGACGGACGACTTAGATGGAGGACTGGACAAACCCATGGAGGAGGAGATGTGACGGTTAAATGGAACCTCCAGCTTCAGAGGCAGTATACCCCTGAACATCGGAGTCCAGGAACAAGTGTTACCCTCATGCCCCCCTGTTTTTTGCTGATCATTTTTTATTTATTATCATTTGTTTCCTCTGTGCTCTACCTTTTGAACGCAAAATGATTTGCATCGTTCACCCCTCCTTCCTTTTATCCATACAACAACCCTGTGAGTTGGGTTAGGCGGAGAGCGTGTGACTGGCCGAGGCACACCCAGCAAGCTTCCCAGACAATGCTCCCTCTAAGCTGTGGAGTCTTGTGAGCAAAATTTCTACTTTGTGAGCTACTGGCACTGAAGTTGTGAGCGAGGCATTTGGCTCCTGCATCAATTAGTTTGCTCTGGAGCCATCCCTCCTGAGCTAAGACAACGATGCATGAGCCGGAGGCTAAAAAACTATGAGCTAGCTCACACTAACTCAGCTTAGAGGGAACACTGCTTCCAGATCCTTGTCCAAAACAGTGGCTCTCATTGGGATATGAAACTAGATAAACCATAGGTCAGATCCAGCAGGTCTCTTCTGATGTTCTTTTGTTGGTGGTGTTTTGTACTTTTTTTATATGTACATGTATGCATGTGCACCCGGAAGTCATAGTGACCTCTGTTTGGTGTAGTGATCAGGAGCGTGGAATCTAATCTGGGAAAACCGTGTTTGATTCCCCACTCCTCCACATGCAGCCAGCTGGCATGACCTTGGGTCAGTCACAAGTTCCTTCAAAGCTGTTCTCTCATGAGCAGTCCTCGAAAGAGCTCTCTCAGCCCCACCTACCTCATAGGGTGTCTGTTGTGGGGAGGGGAAGGTGATCGTAAGCCGCTCTGAGACTCCGAGTGAAGGGTCCTTTCCGCATTTGCCTGCTGCTCCGGATTTTCTCACTGTTAGAGTCGAGGCCATTTAAGTCCGTGGCAAAACAGCATCCAAAAACCCCAAGGCAACAGCAGGCTGAAACCGGGCCGACCACTGAAGGGAGGTAACGTAATACAGAATGGGGGGAAAGCCCAGAATAAAAAGAAGGTTGAATTCAATTTTAGTGCAGAATTGCTTGGAGGGCACCGCGATGAATATGGATTAAAAGGAGAGTGCGGAAAGGGCTGATGGCAGGGTATAAATCCAACTCTTGTTCTTCCTCCTCCTTCTCTTCTTCTTCTTCTTCCTCCTCCTCCTCCTCTTCTTC
>NW_015171085.1:707-852 GCF_001447785.1 Gekko japonicus | reverse complement strand
ATTGGTGGCGGTGGCAGCGGCGGCCCCGACACAAAAGCCTGGTGGAAGAGCTTCGTCTTGCAAGCCCTGCGGAACTGCATAAGGTCCCGCAGGGCCCTGATCTCCTCCAGGAGCTCGTTCCACCAGGTAGGGGCCGCCACTGAGA
>NW_015171085.1:0-159 GCF_001447785.1 Gekko japonicus | reverse complement strand
TCATTTAGAGCCCCAAGCCCAGCCGCCTGTCAGCATTTCCCCTCTTCCTTAATCGCCTTGTTCCATCTGCAGATCTGAAAGACGGGGAGGAGGTCGGGTGGTTTTCCTGTTTCTCCCCAACAATCATGTCCTCTCCCCCCCCCCCCTTGCTCTGTTTCC
>NW_015171084.1:24953-30542 GCF_001447785.1 Gekko japonicus | reverse complement strand
CGCTCCTGCAGGAAATGACCTCTGCCCGTAACAATGCTAGTTAGCACTTGTTGTTATTGTTAAGTCGCACAGTGGAGTCCGACTCTTCACGACCCCCTGGACCACATCACGGCAGGCCCTCCTGTCTTCCGACGTGCTCCAGAGTTTGCTCAATTTCATGTTCGTTGTATCGATAACACTGTCTAGCCATCTCATCCTTTACTGTCCCCTTTTTCTCTTACCTTCAGTCCTTCCCAGCATCAGGGCCATCTCCAGTGAGTGCTCCCTTCTCATTTGGTGGCCAAAGTATTTGAGCTTCAGTTTCATTATCTGGCCTTCCAGGGAACAGTCAGGGTTGATTTCTTTTAGGGTTGACTGATTCGATCTCCTTGCAGTCCAGGGGACTCTCAAGAGTCTTCTCCAGCACCACAATTCGAACGCATCTATTCTTCGGCACTATCGAAATGTTAAATAGTTATATCAAACTTGGAGAGACCTCAGACCATTCTGGTGACCAGTGACATGCTCAAAGAGTTCAAGAGGGGGGAACAGAACGGTTGTCTGAATCAGTCATTGGATTTTGAAAGAGAACAACTTGGTAGATTTTCTGTGAGCCAACAAGAATCCAAGATGACTTTTTTCTCTTACAGCTGGTGAAGACAGTCGAATTGGACCCTACAAAGAACTACATCATGGGATTCCATCCCCACGGGGTCCTGGTGGCCGGAGCCTTCCTCAATTTCTGCACCGAGGCCACGGGGTTTTCCAAACTCTTCCCAGGGTTGACCCCTCACCTGATGATGTTGAACCTCTGGTTCAGAGTCCCCTTCTTCCGTGACTACTTGTTGAGTGGAGGTAAGCAGACCACGAAGAGTGCCCCCAGCTCCATTCCCCACTTTACTGTCACCGCCATAACAATTGTAAGCTCCTCGGGTCAAAGACCTATCTCCCTCTAGGCTTGCCAGTCGCTGGTGAGGGTAGGGTTCTCCCTCCTGAAGGTCTCATTGCCTGCTTAGGAGAAATTTTTTAATGTTTCATGCACCATTTCACCATTCCCAGTGAAAATCCAGACGTGACAGAGGGTCGCTCTAGGAATCACCAGAAACTCCATAGTTTTACCATAGAGTTTCTGGCAATTCCTAGAGCAGTCCTATGCCTCTCCTGGGTGAGACGCCTGGGATCCATCAGAAGCTTAGCAGCCTATTTGAGCCTGAATACGTATTGAGATCAGCATCCTATCTAAATGTATTATCTTTCCTGATTTTTTGTAAAGCACTTTATGAGCAAGGGAGCTTTGGTACTAGTCTAATATTTCCTGAGGAAGATCCAATTTTGATACGTTGTTTTATGTAATCCGGAGACGACGCTGATGTATTTTCACACAAGGATTTTCTTACGATTTGAAGGAATGTGTTCATTGTGTTGTAGTGCTTTTTGACCAAAATATACAGAAAGCATTTTCTCTGCAAGTCTTGCTGGCTGCCTGATTTGTGGGTTTTCACCATGAGTGACTTAATGGTGCACATGACATCACATCCTCCCATGTCCCTTCCCCCAAACCTCTCACCGTTTGCCAGGCGAGCCTGCTGACCCTATTGTAGAGAGGCTGAAGAGAGAAGCGAAGAGATTGGATTTATACCCTGCCCTTCACTACCCAAGGGAGTCTCAGAGTGGCTTACAATCTCCTTTCCCTCCCCCTCCCCACAACAGACACCCTGTGAGGTAAAAGAAGAGATTGGATTTATATCCTGCCCTTCACTATCTGAAGGTGTCTCAGAGCGGCTTACAAACTCCTTTCCCTTCCCCTCCCCACAACAGGCACCCTGTGAGGTAAAAGAAGAAGAAGAGGTTGGATTTATACCCCGCCCTTCACTACCCGAAGGAGTCTCAGAGCGGCTTACAAACTCCTTTCCCTTCCCCTCCCCACAACAGACACCCTGTGAGGTAAAAGAAGAAGAAGAGGTTGGATTTATACCCCGCCCTTCACTACCCGAAGGAGTCTCAGAGCGGCTTACAAACTCCTTTCCCTTCCCCTCCCCACAACAGACACCCTGTGAGGTAAAAGAAGGAGAAGAAGAGATTGGATTTATACCCTGCCCTTCACTCCCTGAAGGAGTCTCAGAGCGGCTTACAATCTCATTTCCCTCCCCCTCCCCATGACAGACACCCTGTGAGGTAGGAGGGGCTAAGAAAGCTCTGAGAGAACTGGTCTGGAGAGAACAGCTTTGAGAGAACTGTGGCTTGAGTAGGGTCACCCAGCAGCTGCATACGGAGGAGCGGAGAGTCAAACCCGGTTCTCCCAGGCTAGAGTCCGCCACTCTTAACCACCACACCAAACTGGTGTGTACTCTGTAAAGAGCCATGCACATAGGCAGCATGTAGTAGCAGCAGCAGAAGTGAAGCTAAACTCAGCTGATGGAGGAAGGTCAGTTTTGAAGGCAGCGCTTGGGGATGGGTCTGAATGGGAAGGCAGCAACTGGGCTCTACAGCTGGACAGATGCAACACCCTCGATAAGCTCATCCAGTTTGGTGTAGCGCTTAAGTGCGTGGTAGAGGCACAAGTCATTCAGAGGCACACCTTGGCATCTCTGGAGGAGACAGGTAATGTATTCTGCAGGAACGCATGCCCCTAGCAATAGGATCCTGCACTGCCGGAATTTATCGTGGAGAGGGTGGGGTTTCCACCCCACCCCCCACATCTTGCTCAAGCCCTCTGCACGTGCTTCGTACCCAGGTCTGGTCCCATCGGACAAGGAAACGGCTGCCTACGTTCTAAAGAAGCCGGGAGGAGGGAACGTCCTCGCCATCGCTGTCGGAGGAGCTCAGGAAGCCCTGGATGCCCGGCCCGGAGCCTTCACGCTGCTCTTGGCCAACCGCAAGGGGTTTGTCCGTCTGGCCATAGCCCACGGGTGAGTCCCGGGGCCCCAGCGCCGGAAAGGATCTTAGAGGACATCTCATCCAACCCCCAGCGTAGGACAGGCAGGGCCAGCCCCAGCTTATTTTGCACCCTAGGCGAGGATCCCTTCTGGCGCCCCCCCATGCGCCGCCCCCCCTCCCCCCCATGCATCTCCTGTCCTTCCTGGGCTGGCACCTGCAGGCTCAGTCTCCGCTCAGGCTGGAGAGCAAACTCATTCCTGCCGCAGCCGAATCGCCTGCTTACCACTTTCATGCCAGCAGCTCACCATGGAGAATTTTCGCTCCCAGGACTCCACAGCTCTGAGGGAGCCTCGGGGGGGGGGCCCACCTCACCCCCCACGTCTCCTTTCTTGTGCAATCCCGTCTCTCCCTCTGCAGGGAGCTCGGAGGAGCCCGGAGGCTGGGGTGGTGGCAGCACTGAGGCAGGTGGGCGGGCACCCTGGTCCCTGGAAGCACCCAAGGCTCTTGCCGGCTGGATGTACGGGCTTTGGGGAGGGCCAGCTGCAGGGCTGCGGGGGTCAGCGGCAGGCCCGGCTGCACGGCAGACGCAGGACTCTGGAATGAGGGGGGCAGGGGGTCCGGCCAGAAGACATCACCACCGCCGCCTTCAGGGGCAGAAGGGCCAGAAACCAACCCCCAGCCTCCTCCACCTCCCCCGCACCCCTGACTGCTTGAGGGACCAGACCGGCTGCCGCCCTCCCGGGGGGGACTTCCTCCTGAGCGCTGGAAGGGCAGGCATTCCACTCCGCTTGACGGTGGGACTTGCCTCCCGGCAGGGAAAAACCAGCCCGGAGCGGCAACCTCACGGCTGCTCGGCTCCCCATGGCTGCCCTGGGCTTCCATTTCCCAGCGGTGCAGGAGGCGCCGCGGGCCTTACACTTTAAAGAGTGCCTTTCCGCTGCTCTAGGGGCAGCGAAGGGGCACGCTGAAGCAGCATGTGCCCAGAAAGTCATGTGGGGGGGCGGGCAAAGAGGCGGCGGTAGCCAGGGCATGCGGCGCGAGCTTTTGGCGGGAGCGGGGAAACATTTTTTTGGGGGGGGCTTTTGGCGCCCCCATGATGGCCCCGCGCTCTAGGCGAGAGTCTAGTTCACCTAGTGAGCGAGCTGGCCCTGAGTACAGGAAATCCAAAGCTAGGGCATCCCCAACAGAGTTTCTAATGATTCCTAGCCAGTTTGGTGTAGTGGTTAAGAGCACGGACTCTGATCTGGGAGAACTTTCTGAGATTAAATACAAAAATTTTTTTGGAACACACCTATTTTAAATTCAGTTGGGTGTAGCTGTGTTGGTCTGCAGAAGTGTGCATACACACGAAAGCTAATTTTTTTTTCACGTCGGGGAGGAGTTCCCCCCGGGGCACGATCTGGCGGCGGCGGGGAACGGGCCTCTGGGGCGGGGGGTTCGTTATTGGTGTAGAGGGGAAAATAAACATGGACCTTTATATACCTATTGCATTTAGCCAAACAATAGTAATTCATATCTGGAGGCTTTAACGTTTTCCCAGTCAAACTTATCTATATTCATCTTTTCAATAATTGAGTACCATTTGTCTAGTGGGTTCAGAAGATGTGTTTCTACATCTTCCTTGTTTGTCCAGAGCGATATCTTCTCTTGCAAAAAAAGGTCCCATACCTTATGTAACCATTGTTGCTGGTGGGGAGAGTGTCTGTTTTATATTATTATTATTATTGTTATATATTTAAAAAGTCACGCCATCTATGTTAATACTGCAAGCACTTTAAATGTTATTGTTGTAATGCTAAGAATATTTTATATTAAATGTTTTATGGTTTTATGCTAATTCGGCATACTTTGCCGTCTTCTGTAAGCCGCCCAAAGCCTGTTTACAGGGTGGGCGGGGTATAAATATAAGTATAAATAAATAAATAAATAAATAAGGTGCTACTGGACTCCAACGTTGTTCTACACCTATTTTAAGTTATCAGGATCAAGAGTGTAGTATAACCAAAGTGGCGTCAGGTAGATATTGCTCAGACTTTAAATAAATTTGATGGAATCGGAAAAGTTTCCCAGGTTTTCTGCAGTTATTGCAAAAAATAAATAAAAGTAGGCCCCGTGTTCACAAGGAAAAGGATTTACCATTTGGGGGCACCAGATTCCGTATGAGGGGAAATCGCATGCAGGCTGCGATCGCACTTGCAATGCACTTTCCAGATGGATTTTGCCAGTGCAATCTGCTTTCCAGCTGGATTTTGCCAGTTCACACAGTAAAAATCCAGTTGGGAAGTGCAGTGAAAGTGGATTGAAGGTAGATTATTTCGTGTGCGTGGCCACAGCCGGAGAGATGATTACAACCTCACTGAATTCTCGTTTGTGGAGAGTCTGTTAAAGAGGATGTTTATTGACTTCCTCATTTATATTTACCTCTTCATCGATGCCCCACCCTTCTTCCTCGTGGAGTCCCAAAGTGCCTGGAATTGTTCTCTGTTCCTCCGTTCCTCACAACTTCCCTGTGAGGTAGGCTAGGTACAGGAGGTGTGATTAGTCCGAGGACACCCAGCAAGCCTCCACAGCAGAGTGGTGATTTGAACCTGGGACTTCCAGATCCTACACCAACCCTAATCCCCTCTCCGTCTTTGCTTCCCAGAGTCCCTCTTGTCCCCGTGTTTTCCTTTGGGGAGAATGAGCTGTTTGACCAAGTGGAAAACCCCAAGGGTTCGTGGCTGAGATGGACCC
>NW_015171084.1:21377-24931 GCF_001447785.1 Gekko japonicus | reverse complement strand
AATCCCCCTCCCTCTCTTCCACGCCGGAGTGTTCTTCCAGTACAGCTTTGGGCTGCTTCCGTATCGGCGGCCGATCCACACTGTGGGTAAGTCCATCTCCAGGACCAACCACCCAACCAGTTTGGTTTAGTGGTTAGGAGCACGGGAGGAGAAGGAAGGGAAGGCTGAAAACCGGTTTTGCTTTGTTGCCGGTGCTGCTGATGCTGGAGAACAAAAACCGGGTTCTCTGGTTCAGCGGCTTTTTCGGCAGGTGGCTCTCTGGGCTCCGGGGAGGTGGCGGCGAGCTGTTCCTCCCCTCCCCTGCCCTGATCTGAAACTGCTCATTACCGCGCCGTCGGCGGCCGAGTGCGCCTCGCCATGTGCCACCTGCCACATGGAAGCCAGGCTTTGGGAACGGCACCCGTCGTGAGATTTTAAATATGAAGCCGAGCTGCGAAGCCGGGATAAGAATGCAGAGAACTTTGAGGGGGGGGAGGGAGAGGTCTGTCGGCTCGACTGTTCGCTAGGCTGGGGGAAGACGAGGCCTGATCCTGGCTCGCTGGGAAGACGACTTGGCTTCTGTGAGAGCCAGTTGGGGGTAGGGGTTAGGGGCGCGGAATCTGATCCGGGAGAACCGGGTTTGAGTCCCCGCTCCTCCACATGCAGCTGTTGGTGTGACCTTGGGTCAGTCACAAGTTCTCTCGGAGCTGTTCTCTCAAGGGCAGTCCTCGAAAGAGCTCTCTCAGCCCCACCTACCTCCTAGGGGGGGTCTGTTGTGGGGAGGGGAAGGGAAAGGAGATTGTAATGCACTCTGAGACTTCTTTGGGTAGTGAATGGCGGGGTATAAATCCAATCTCTTCTTTTCATGAGCAGAGGTTTTGACTAACTAATCCAAGGGTCTCCAACCTTTTTGAGCCTGTGGGCACCTTTGGAATTTTGCCAGAGGGCGGTGGGTGTAGTCACAAAATGGCCACCAGAGGAGGCGGAGCCAGCCACGCCATGGCAGCTGTCGCTTCAGTCACACAGTGAAGATCCTTCTGATGTGGTTCCAAAGCAATTTTTTTTAAAAAAATCCGATCAGGTACCCCCATCTCCAGTGGCCAAGAGCTGGATCTGACATAAATGCCACCCTGCCCACGCCTCTCTCCTTCTCCTACTATTCTTAAAAAGGATCCTGAACAGGAAAAAAAAATGGAGGACAATAAAATCTGACAGTTATTCCACAGGTGCAACCCGCTATAGATAGAGTTCTATATTGTGTGCATGAACTTGTAATTTCATTAAATTTAATTTCATTAAATTTGTAGGTTAAGAATCCCAGGGGTTTTCTTGATTACACCAGTCGTCATTTTTAGTGCACTTACAACCAATGTTCCCTCTAAGCTGTGGAGTCTTGTGAGCAAAAATTCTACTTTGTGAGCTCCTGGCATTAATGTTGTGAGCCAGCGATTTGGCTACTGCATAAATTAGTTTGCTCTGGAGCTCTCCTTCCTGAGCTGAGGCAAAAATGTGTGAGCCAGAGACTAAAAAATTGTGAGCTAGCCCACACCAACTCAGCTTAGAGGGAACACTGCTTACAACTGTGTTTTATTTTACATTGCGTAGAGATTTTTTGGCAGGAAGGTGGTGTGGAAACACACTCAAAAATATGTTTTATTAAAATGTTTATGCCTCTCCTTTCCCAGTGTTCACATTGACATGATAGAAAGTAAACACAGAAACGTCCCTGCAGTTAGCGCTGTCTAGCATCACAATATGGTTGCCAGCCTCCAGGTGGGGCCTGGAGATCTCTCAGAATTACAACGACCCTCCAGGCTACAGAGATTAGTTTCCCCGGAGGAAATGGCGGCTTTGGAGGGTGGACTCTATGGCATTATACCCTACTGAGGTCCCTCCCCAGGTTTCTTCCCAAAATCTCCAGGAATTTCCCAAACTGGAGTCGGCAACCCAGGACCAACCTCCACCCTGAAGATCTGACTGGTATATGTCTGTGACGTCAATGTCTGTTTGTCTTCTCCAGTTGGAAAGCCCATCGAAGTGGAAAAGAAACTCAACCCAAGCCGAGAAGAGGTAGACGAGTTACACGAGAAGTACATGGAAGAGCTCTCCAAACTCTTTGAAGAGCACAAATTGAAGTATCACGTTCCGGAAGACCAGCATCTTTCTTTCATATGAAAGGAGCCTTCCTTGAAAGCTTCTCATTCATTGATTGTTTCCATTGGGTTGGATCCAGAGAAGCATAAGTGGAAGGAAAATAGACAATCGTGTCGTTTCGCAAACGTTTGCACTGCGACTTTGGCAAGAAGAGTACATGCTGTTCTATAATGTGTATATCTTGTAGCAGTTCTGAGATCCCCACTTGCGGTTGGCCAAGGAGCAGAAGACCTTTGGGTGAAGATTTCCTTTGTTTCCGATCATAATGCTTAGATAGATGATAGATTGGGTGGATGGATGGACGGATGGATGGATGGATGATAGGGTGCACCAGGTTTAAAGAAGTTCTTCTGTAGGCAGAAGATGCCTTCCTCATGTAAGAAAGCATCTTTTTGGATCCAGCCCAATGGGTTTAGACATCCACTTGGACATTCAGATATATACATGATGTGGGCAAGCGTCTCTTTGGATCGAACTCAATGGATTTAGATGTCCATCTGAACATTCACATATATATGTGATGTGGAAGAGCATCTCTTTGGATCCAACCCAATGGGTGTAGGCATCCATCTGGACATTCATATATACACGTGATGTGGGAGAGTGTCTGTTTGGATCCAGCCCGATGAGTTTAGACGTCCACCTGAACATTCACACACATATGTGATGTGAAAGAGTATCTCTTTGGATCCAACCTAATAGGTTTAGACATCCATCTGAACATTCACATATGTGATGTGGAAGAGCATCTCTTTGGATCCAACCCAATGGGTGTAGGCATCCATCTGGACATTCATATATACACGTGATGTGGGAGAGTGTCTGTTTGGATCCAGCCCGATGAGTTTAGACGTCCACCTGAACATTCACACACCTATGTGATGTGGAAGAGTATCTCTTTGGATCCAACCTAATAGGTTTAGACATCCATCTGAACATTCACATATGTGATGTGGAAGAGCATCTCTTTGGATCCAACCCAATGGGTGTAGGCATCCATCTGGACATTCATATATACACGTGATGTGGGAGAGTGTCTGTTTGGATCCAGCCCGATGAGTTTAGACGTCCACCTGAACATTCACACACCTATGTGATGTGGAAGAGTATCTCTTTGGATCCAACCTAATAGGTTTAGACATCCATCTGAACATTCACATATGTGATGTGGAAGAGCATCTCTTTGGATCCAACCCAATGGGTTTAGACATCCATCTGAACATTCCCATATATATGTGATGTGGAAGAGTGTCTCTTTGGATCCAACCCAATGGGTTTAGACATCCATCTGAACATTCCCATATATATGTGATGTGGACATTCACATATATATGTGGTGTGGAAGAGTGTCTCTTTGGATCCAACCCAATGGGTGTAGGCGTCCATCTGGACATTCCCACATATATGTGATATGGAAGAGC
>NW_015171084.1:18983-21080 GCF_001447785.1 Gekko japonicus | reverse complement strand
GTGTGGGGTCCAACGGAGGGGTTTAGACGTCCATCTGGACATTCACATATACACGTGATGTGGGAGAGTGTCTGTTTGGATCCAGCCCGATGAGTTTAGACGTCCACCTGAACATTCACACACATATGTGATGTGGAAGAGCATCTCTTTGGATCCAACCCAATGGGTGTAGGTGTCCATCTGGACATTCATATATACACGTGATGTGGGAGAGTGTCTGTTTGGATCCAGCCCGATGAGTTTAGACGTCCACCTGAACATTTACAGATTCTCGGAAGTGTCTCAGATTTGGGGAGAGAACATAAACGGGTATAATGCATAGAGAAGTGTGTATCAGGAGGGGTCTCCTGAATTCCTTGTTTATATTTGCCCCTGTCCAGCAATGTACAGGCACAAGGTGGGAAACCGAAAAGGTAACAAGGAATTCAGAGAGTCCCAAGGACATTTTTATTGCCTAGTGTAGTGGTTAAAGTGTAAGACTAGTAACTGAGAGACCCAGGTTCGAATCCCTACTTGTGCTATGGAAGCTCACTGGGCGACCATGGGCCAGTCACGCCCTCTCAGCCTAACACTACCTCACAGGGTTGTTGCGAGAATAAAATGGAGGAGAGGGGAATGACGTAACCCGCTTTGGGTCCCCATGGGTTAGGAAGCCAGGATATAAATAAAATACACGAAATCAATTTCTGAACCGAGAGCCCTCAGTGATTTTTACCCTTTCCTCATAGCCACCTTGAACCACGAGGAAAGGCAGGGTATGAACAAGCAAGCAAGCAAATAAATAAATAGCATTCGAACCCACACCTCACCGAGTCTCCAACCACTACCTATTACTTTCACTCCCCCACTGTCTTTTTTTTTCTTGACTGAAAAGCCCTAGACTCTTTAAGCCTCCCCTCACAGCATCCAAAGATGAGCTGCGGTGGCTCAAGTGGTTAAGACGCTGAACTGCAGGCTGTGGAAGGACAGTAGTTCAGCAGTTCAAGACCCGAGTGTGCCGCATGACGGAGTGAGCTCCCGTCTCTAGTTCCAGCTCCTGCCAACCGAGCAGTTCGAAAGCAAGAAATTGCAAGTAGATAAATAGGGACCACTTCGGTGGGAAGGTAACAGCGTTCCGTGCGCCTTGGTGTTTAGCCATGCCGGCCACATGACCACGGAAACATCTTCGGACAGCGCTGGCTCTTCGGCTTGGAAACGGAGATGAGCACCGCAACCCTAGAGTCGGACTCGACTGGCTTTCGAGCAAGGGAGACCTTTACCTTTCCATAGCATCCAAACTCACCTCTAGTGCAGCCTCCAGTGCTCTAACCACTAGGTCACATGACTTCTCCCACCCACCTCTCCAGGTCCCAGCATCTCCTCCCCCCCTCCCCCCCGGGATGGACTCCACATCCTTATTCTTCAGAACGTGGGATGCCTCTCTTTGTCTTGACCTGGGAGTTGCCCTCTGACACCTCCTCTCTGTCTCCCTTTGTCCTCTCACTCCCTCCTCATGGCCTTCCATGGGGACACAAGTCTCAGTCGGTCTCTCCTGTAGAAATGATGCTTTCATACTCCACACGCACACACGGTGCTGGACAAGCTGGCCATTTGTGAGTGAGAAAGTACCCTTGGGCTGTGACCAGACGCTCCTTTAGATCTGACAGAGGTGCGGATGCCTGATGGATCGAAAGGGTACGAGCGGCAGGGGTCATTTCCTGCAGGAGCGCACTGGAGCGGAGCTCCGGCAGTAAAGAGCCCAGGGGGCGGGCACATGCAACAAGCCCCACCCCCTGCTCCCAACAGCCCTCAGTCAGAGCAGGAAGCAGCCAGGTAAGCTGCAGAGCACCCCCCGCCTCCCTGGTACAAAACAGTCCAGTGGGAACTTTAAGACCAAGTGTTATTCAGGTACAAGCTCTCCCTCCTCTGCGAGGACAGATCTGCACGTCCCCCCCCCCAATAGCTAGCAATCCAAAACAGTCCAGTAGCACCTTTAAGACCAGGTTTTATTCAGGTACAAGCTCTCCCTCCTCTGCGAGGACAGATCTGCACGCCCCCCCCCCCAATAGCTAGCAATCCAAAACAGTCCAGTAGCACCTTTAAGACAAGGTTTTATTC
>NW_015171084.1:10980-18662 GCF_001447785.1 Gekko japonicus | reverse complement strand
GTCTCCCCCCCCCCCGCAGTATGCGTACTCCATCAGTGCGAAGGTGTGATTCCTCGTTTATTCATATGGGAAACAAATGGCAAAAATAAAAAACCCGACTCACCTGTGGTGGCGTCTGGGCTGCGCCCACAGCGCAAAAAGGATGGGTGATCTTGCAACTGCGAGTCAAATTCCTCCGGAGGGAATAGCCTCGCTACCCCTCTGCTCCAACGGGCGTGTGTGACCACAACCTTTTGATTAGGCTTCTTTCTGTCCTTTCGACTGCAACCCGAATGTGGACTGGGTCTACCTGAGCAAAGTTTGGGTCCAGTGGTACCTTTACGACCAGCAAGGTTTAATTCTGCCTATAAGCGTCCGCATGCATGTATAACCTATTTAATTTGAGGAGCAATATCAAATAAATGTTTTTTTTTAATTTAAAGAATTGGGAGAGTCCACGTCTATAGCGGTGTGTCCTCACCTTGTGACACTTGCATTTATGAAAATCACAATAAACCACCTTCGCAAGATACCATACGTGGAACAGTAATTAAGCATGGGCCACAAACAACAACATGTAACAATTCAGGACTGTTGTATCTGAGGAGACAAGAGTGTCGGTCTTTCTGACATGTCTATCCGGCTTCCTGAAGGCGCGCCAACTCGAATCTGTGCTCTGCGTTGGGACGTCCTCTATTTTTTACAAGAGTTTCTGGTATCCCTAAAATATGAATATAGAATATTCATAGAAAGGAGTGCTTCTGAGGTGACAGTGCTTATTCTGTCAACTTCAGGACCTCCGAAGAGCCAGTTTGGTGTCGTGGTTAAGTGCGCGGACTCTAATCTGGGAGAACCGGGTTTGATTCCCCACTCCTCCAGTTGCAGCTGCTGGATGACCTTGGGCAAGCCGCAGTTCTGGTCAGAGTTGTTCTCTCAAGGAACGTTCTGGAAAAAGCTCTCTCAGCCCCACCTACCTCACAGGGTGTCTGTTGTGGGGAGGGGGAGGGGAAGGAGTTTGTAGGCCGCTCTGAGACTCCTTTGGGTAGTGAAGGGCGGGGTATAAATCCAATCTCTTCTTCTCCTCCTTTACCTCACAGGGTGTCTGTTGGGGGGCGGGGAAAGGAAAGGAGTTTGTCAGCCGCTCTGAGACTCCTTTGGGTAGTGAAGGGCAGGGTATAAATCCAATCTCTTCTCTTCTTCTTTTACCTCACAGGGTGTCTGTTGTGGGGAGGGGAAGGGAAAGGAGTTTGTAAGCCGCTCTGAGACACCTTTGGGTAGTGAAGGGCAGGGTATAAATCCAGTCTCCTCCTCCTCCTCCTTCTTTCCTTCAGGGAAAATTGCACCTTTTTCCCTTATGAGGAATACCACAACTCTCCCCCCCCCTTTTTAAAATCTTTATTGAGTTTATTACAAGATATATACAGAACAAGAACACATCAGCATCATACAACCTTGTGATAAGTAAGATATTGAACGTATCAGATGCATAGGACGTCATACAAAAATACTTCTCTACTATGTTGCATTCGGTGGATCGTAGCACCGAATTTAAATCAACCAATGACCAACCATAGCATACAAACTTTTTAAAGTCAGATATTAAGCAAGTCCATATGAACCAATTTTTTAGGAACCACATTTATTATGACTGGTTTCAATACACCTGTGGAACCAGAACTGTTATTTCTAAATTACTGGTCAGATCTAGATATACCAAAATCTACTAAAGAATTAACAGCCACATTATTGAAGAAGAGAAGACTGGATTTATACCCCACCCTTCACTCAGAGTCTCAGAGCGACTTACAAACTCCTTTCCCTTCCCCTCCCCACAACAGACACCCTGTGAGGCGGGTGGGGCTGAGTTAGCTTTGACAGAAACTGCTCTTTTTCAAGAACAGCTCTGACAGAACTATGGCTTGCCCAAGGTCATCCAGCAGGGGCGAGTGGAGGAGTGGGGAATCAAACCCGCTTCTCCCAGATTAGAGTCCGCACACTTAACCACGACACCAAGCTGGAAGGTTGGGCAAAACTGTGCTTCTCTATATGGAATCTCTAAATACAGCTTTGACCAGGGATCATTTCCTGTAGGAGCGCACAGGAGCGAAGCTCCGGCAGTAAAGAGCCGGGGGGGGCACATGCCACAAGCCCCACCCCCTGCTCCCAGCAGCCCTCAGTCAGAGCAAGAAGCAGCCAGGTAAATTGCAGAGCCCCCCCCCCCAGTCCCCCAGTCCAAAACAGTCCAGTGGCACCTTTAAGACCAAGTTTTATTCAGGTACAAGCTCTCCCTCCTCTGCGAGGACAGATCTGCACGTTCCCCCCCCCAAAAAAAAATACCTAGCAATCCAAAACAGTCCAGTGGAGCCTGAGCGGTGGGTGTTGCCTTCTGACACACTTCCGGTTATGTGATAGGGTGTGGCATATGCAAATAAGTTATGCTAATGAATTATGCTAATGAGCTCCTGAACCTCTTTTTCTACTAAATGACCCCTGGCTCTGACATATTTTCATTGCGTACGGCTTCACAGATTGCAGCTTCATCTCGCTTTACTTTTTGTTGCGTTCAGCGGGAGCTGGAAGGCCCTGATAATCGATGCCGACTGGATTTCGCAGCCCAGCTCGTTCACACGTGTTTGGTTGGTGAGCAGCTAAGCAGCGAATCTCAGTATTCCCTCTAAGCTGAATTAGTGTGAGCCAGCTCACAGTTTTTTGAGCCTCCAGCTCACACATTTATGTCTTAGCCCAGGTTCCAGAGCAAACTGATTTATGCCGCAGCCAAATCGCTCGCTCACAACTTCAATGCCAGCAGCTCACAAAGTGGAATTTTTGCTCACAAGACTCCACAGCTTAGAGTGTTTTACTCCCTCTTTTTAAAATTTGAAACCGGTTCTGCGAAACGTGAGCACTGGAGACCGCTGGCAGCTTGATCCCGTGGTCTACCCGCTGATGCTGGGCTTTACCTTCACACACAACTCCTGGTTCTGTAGCCCCGGTTGCCAGATTGTAACCTGGAGGGGGTACGTGGCGCCATTCACAGCTCCAGGCTTTTAAGAGAAAATGCAGCCGCCATGCTTCTTGCATCACCTTCCCCACTGATTCTTTCTCCTTCCTTCCCCTGTCTTTTCAGAAAACCCAGTTTCAGTTTCAGTCCATTCTTCAGGGGCTGCATTTCAAAGCCTAAGTAGAAGATGAAGAAGAGATTGGATTTATACCCCGCCCTTCACTTGGAGTCTCAGAGCGGCTTACAAACTCCTTTCCCTTCCCCTCCCCACAACAGACACCCTGTGAGGTAGGTGGGGCTGAGAGAGCTCTTGACAGAAACTGCCCTTTTTCAAGAACAGCTCTGACAGAACTATGGCTTGCCCAAGGTCACCCAGCAGGTGCAAGTGGAGGAGTGGGGAATCAAACCTGGTTCTCCCAGATTAGAGTCTGTGCACCTAACCACTACACCAAACTGACAGAAAACTTATGGTATCTTAAAGATGAACAGAATCCCCCCCGTTATAAGCTTTTGTGCATTAGAACTGCTTCTTCAGGTGTAATGAGTGTATCCTTTCTACGGACGTTTTCTGTAGGGAATAATAATAATAATAATAGGCTCAAGGGACTGCAAAATGCAGGAAGTGAAAGATGAAATGTAATTATCCAAAATTAGGATACCACCAGGCCTCGGTTCGCTATTTATTTATTGGTTTCTTTGTTTATTAAATTAGATTTTTAAACCGCCCTTCCCTATAGAATAAGGCTCAGGGCGGTGTACATCAAGAAGAACCATTTACATCAATTCACAGTTAATAAAATTCATAAATTACATTTACAGTTTAAAAGCAACTTTACTTTATAACCAATAGATGGCGGTGGAACTGTGAGGAAACATGCCACCGCCTCGTGGGGGGAGGCAGGGAGGGAAAAAAATGGGACTGCCAGCCAGATGGTAAAACTGACACTGTCCTCAACCAAACGCCTGGCGGGACATCTCTGCCTTACAGCCCCTGCGGAACTGCGTTAACTCCTGCAGGGCACGGATGTTATTCATTCGGCAGAGGAGAGTTCCACCAGGTTGGGGCCTGGGCGGAAGACTCTCTGTCCCTTGTTGGGAACAGCCAGATTTTATTAATGAGTAGAGCAGGGGTGTCAAACGCATTTGTTATGAGGGCCGGATCTGACATAAATGAGACCTTGTCGGGCCAGGCCATGTGTGCCATGAAATGTAATGCCAGGTAGCGGAGAGATAAACTCCATAAAGGACACAAGCACAAAGATATCTTTTTTTTACTTAAAATGGAAACATGCTTAAAACATTGGCTCTGTAAGCTGCAGACCTACTTTTTGATTTATTGACATTCACCACAGAAATCTGACGCTCAGAGTTCTGAGTCTAGGACCCGGGCTAAAACATGAAATGTGTCGGTCCCCTCTTCCCCCCTCCCCCCAGTCCCGCGGCTTCTCTGGGCCTCACCAGGCCCAGAGTCGCCGCTTCCTTCTCCCCCCCAAACTGTCACCGCGGCTTCCCTGGGCCTCGCCAGGCCCAGAATCGCTGCTTTCTTCTCCCCCCCATCCAGGAGAAGCTTTCACCGGCCCCCGCCCCACTTCGCCCACTTGCCGGGGAAGCCAGACGGATGGGGGAAGCTTTCTTAGGCCCCCCCGCGTGCTGCTTCTCCCGCCCACCTGGCATGCCGGACAGACGGGAGAAGCTTTTGCAGGCCCCCCTCCTTCCTTCCTTCCTTCCTTCCTTCCTTCCTTCCTTCCTTCCGCAATATACTTCTTGGGAGATCTATTGACTGCACTTAGTACCCAGCTTCTTTGGGGCAAAACTCTCCTGTATTTACCGAGTATCACAATACAAACATGGATTGATCTGAAACAGACTCCAAATTCCTAAACAGTGGCAAAAGGATTGTTGGATTTCCAGAAGAAATTGGGGGTAAAGGGAAAGGAACAGAATTCCTCTTAACTCCGGTAGATTGACGTTAGCCTGGGAAATAAATCACACAGGCCCTTCTCTGAAGACACACAGTTCAGAAGCCTCACTGACGCTACGCAGCACGGGGCCTGATCAGGGTCCGGATGCGAAATCTCCTGAGAAATCCACGGAGAGTAGGAGCTCGATTCCTTACAGCCAACCAACAGAACGAACGTAGAGTCCAGTGGCACCTTTAAGATCAACAAAGGTTTATTCAAGGCAGGGGTCGTTTCGTAGAAAAAGAGCTAGGGGAACTCATTAGCATAACTCATTAGCATATGCCACACCCCCTGACATCACCGGAAGTGTCATAAGGCCACACCCCCTGACATCACCAGAAGTGTGTCATAAGGCCACACACCCCGCCCCCAATGGTCCCAGCCGGCGGGAGTGCAAGGAAGCCCCGCGAAGGCCCTCCCTGGCCCCAGGCAGGCAGGGGTGGGGAGAGGCAGGGGAGAAGCCAACTACCCCTCCTCTTCTCCTGCCTCCTCCTGGCTGAATGAGGGCCGGAAGCGGGGCAGCCAGAAGCAGGGGGCGGGGCTTGCATGGGAGCACGTAACATTCTACCGTACCTCACTCGGGGGAACTGCGATCCCCCGCGATCCCCCCCCAAAATGACCTCTGATTCAAGGTCTTAAAGGGGCCCCTGGACTCTAAATTTGTTCTACGGCTTCAGACCAACACGGCTGATCACCAACAGGTCATGCCGGTCTTGCTGCGTGTAAAACCCACGCATTCGCTGTTCTTATACTTCTGGCCCCGTACCTTTGCACCACCCCACACTGGTTCAATGGGTCAACATGGTTCAGTTGCCAACCTTCAGGTGGGTACAACAAGTGAGAGGATCCCGGAAAGGAAAGTCAAACAAGAATATATACCACGAAGTAATTGCCGTGAAACCTTTGTGACTCTGTTATCATATCATTACAAATCCATTGCGTGTCATATCACATCAAATTCATATTCCATAACACATGTCGGGGATGCTCTAGGCTGGTCCTGCATTGGGCAGGGGGTTGGACTAGATGGTCTGTATGGCCCCTTCCAACTCTCTATGATTCTATGTCCGGAGCAAGTAATTCAACAACAACAACAACAATAATAATGGTGGTGGTGGTGATGATGATGATGATGATGATGATGATGATGATGATGATAAGAGATTGGATTGGATTTATACCCCATCTCCAAAATGCAGACATCTTGGGGGAGGGGAAGCTCTTATGTTAATGAGCAGTAGGTAAGATCTCTGCCTCTCCTCAGTTCTCTGGCATCCACAGAGGAAATGGGGGAAGGTTGAGGAGGCAGAAGCAGCTCAGCATATATCCTGACAGATAGTCTCTGAGTTCTCTGACAGGCACAGCAGAGCAGAGGGTAAATCGTGATGACAAATTCAGGCAAATATTTTTGATACCTGAAACATACTGGGTTCAGACACGTAGAAGTGATCAGCTCATAGTTTATTAGTGATTCAGCAAGAGGAGGAGGAGGAGATTGGATTTATACCCTGCCCTTCACTACCCAAAGGTGTCTCAGAGCGGCTTACAAACTCCTTTCCCTTCCCCTCCCCACAACAGACACCCTGTGAGGTAGGTGGGGCTGAGAGAGCTCTTGACAGAAACTGCTCTTTTTCAAGGACAGCTCTTATCAGAACTACGGCTTGCCCAAGGTCACCCAGCTGGCTGCATGTGGAGGAGTGGGGGAATCAAACCCGGTTCTCCCAGATTAGAGACTGCGCACTTAACCACTACACCAAACTGGCTCTCGTAGCAAGTAGCAAGCGTGCCATTTCTGCTGAAATTCTTTCAACCGTCATCTGTTTATATGATTAGTTAATTTTGCCAGGGTTGCATACTCCGCTGGTTATAAGGAGATACGTAGAAGAATGGCCGTGTAGGTCAACACTCTGTTCTGGCTTTGAAAAAGTTTGCGAAGGAAACGAAACCGTAGGCCGGCAGGCCCCGTTTGACAGAACAGAGGTGTCCTCTCATCTGTCTACTGTCCACTTTATGAGAAAATATACAGCCAAGTCTCATCGAACTTAGAAGTCTGCGAAGGAGACGCTATAAGGATAAGCTTCCAACGGCACAAAGCACGTTGATTCTGTTTGACTTACCAAAGACTGAATTACTTACCTGCTAGGGACATGTGTTATGGAATATGAACTTGACGTGATACGATATGTGATGGATTTGTAATATAGTCACAGAAGTTTCGTGGTAATTACTTCATGGTATATATTCTTGTTTGAACCCCCAGGTGGGGCCTGCAGGTCTCCCAGGATTACAACTCATCTCTACATGACAGAGGGCAGTTCTCCCTGGAACTACTTTGGAGAAGGTAAGAAGAAGAAGAGGAGGGGGAGGAGTAGGAGTAGGAGGAGTAGGAGTAGAAGATTGGATTTATACCCTGCCCTTCACTACCCAAAGGAGACTCAGTGCGGCTTACAAACTCCTTCCCCTCCCCACAACAGACACCCTGTGAGGTAGGTGGGGCTGAGAGAGCTCTTTCAAGGACTGCCCTTGAGAGAACAGCTCTGAGAGAACTTGTGACTGACCCAAGGTCACACCAGCAGCTGCGTGTGGAGGAGTGGGGAATCAAACCCCAGGTTAGAGTCCGCGCACTTAACCACGACACCAAACTGGCTCATCAAACTAGATGGCATCATGCCCTGCTAAGGTCCATCTCCTCCCAGACCCCGCCTCTCCAGGCTCCACCCCCCCCCCGCCCCCCTCTGTCT
>NW_015171084.1:8401-10644 GCF_001447785.1 Gekko japonicus | reverse complement strand
CCAGGACACTAGAAGCCCTCCCACTGTTGGCCCCCCCCCCAAGCACCAAGAAGACAGAGCATCACTTGCCCCAGAGCCCCTATCTATACCTTGTGGCTAATAGCCACTGATGGACCTCTGCTCCATATGCTTATCTAATTCCCTTTTGAAGCCGTCCATGCTTGTAGCACCCACCACTTCCTGTGGCAGTGAATTCCATGTGTTAATCACTCTTTGGGTGAAGAAGTACTTCCTCTTATCCGTTCTAACCCGACTGCTCTGCAGTTTCATGGAGTGCTCCTAGAATAAGCCTGTAACTCCTCCGCAGAGGTCATCTAAAAATATGTTATAGTCTTATATATAGGCTTTGTCCAGACAAGACTTGGTGGGTTTTAGAAAATATTTATAACCTCTGTACTGTACAGCTGCTGCTTGCGAAACCAGAGCCGGCTTTGTCCGTGGGAGTTCCAGTATGGCAAAGATCGCGTTCAGCTGCGTCTCAGAGACATGCTGGGTTTCCATATTTATTTCAAGAATGTCGCAAGATGCTGCCGCCCCTCTGTTTCTTGCCCCAGAGGTCTTCTCCCCCTTGCCTCAGCCCTTCGGCACTCCTTCCAAGGGTTCCAGACATTCCCTCGGGGGCACCGCAAAGCTTTGCGTAACGGGTTCGAGTGAGCAAGTCGGGGGGGGGGGAAACACACCTGGTACGTCCAATTTTTAAAACAGGAGCGATATGGATTTCAGTGGAAGAACTGAGCGTGGATCAGGTCACCTAGAAAGTATTGAGGTTATCTGGTGTGGTTAGTCCAGTCACCATTCCCTTGCTCAAAAGCCAGTTGAAAGCCAGTCGAGTCCGACTCTAGGGATGCAGTGCTCATCTCTGTTTCCAAGCCGAAGAGCCAGCGCTGTCCGAAGACGTTTCCGTGGTCATGTGGCCGGCATGACTCGACTCCAAGGCGCACGGAACACTGTTACCTTCCCACCGAAGCGGTACCTATTTATCTACTTGCAGTTCCTTGATTTCAAACTGCTAGGTTGGCAGGAGCCGGGGCCAGAGGCGGGAACTCACTCCATCACGCGGCACTCGGGTCTCAAACTGCCAAACTACCGACCTTCCGGTCTGTGGTTCAGTGTTATAACCACTGAGCCACCGCGGCCCCCTCGCCATTAGTTAGCAGAGTGCTTAAATAAAGCTACAAACGCAGGAGCGTCGCTTTACCAGGTTATTCAGCTTACAGAGCTACACGGAGCCACATTGCACGTTTAGAAGAGAAATACTCCTCTCTTTATTTGAGAAGGACGCTTTGCAGGGCTATTTTTGGGCAGGAACGCACAGGAACGGAGTTCCGGCTGGCTCCCAAGTTGGCCACGCCCAGCAGGAACTCATTAGCATAATAGGCCACACCCAACAGCAGGAACTCATGAGGATTGGCTACATTAGGGGTGTGTGGCCTAACATGCAAAGGAGTTCCTGCTACAAAAAAAGCCCTGGGTTTTGACAACAAACAAGGTAAACAGAATAACAAGCAAAAGATGGGTGTGGCTGGATAACCACACTTCTGGGAACATTGGGGTGTGGCCTAATGTGCTAATAAGCTGTGCTGTCTGGGGTGTGGCCCAATATGCTAATAGATTTCTGCTGTTGGGTGTGGCCTGTTATGCTAATGGGTTCCTGCTGGGCTTTTTCTACAAAAAGAGCCCTTTGGATAGGGAAGAACAGAGATTGATAGATTACTAACTTACTAGCTAAAGGATGGAGGCGGATGGCGACAGGTCCATCTGCCTCATGGTGCCAAGAGGGTACCGCATGTCCCTCTCTTGGTGCGTGCAGGGAGAGAGCACGTCTTCATCCAGAGAGAGGGAGAAGGAGGAAGGGGAAATTGATCCCTGAGAACACAATCTACAGTTCGGAGAGGACAGTGCCAGAAGTGTAGATACAGGAAGGAAGAAGAAGAAGAAGAAGAAGAGATTGGATTTATACCCCACCCTTCACTACCACTGGAGGAGGAGGAGGAGGAGGAGCAGCCCCATCAGAAGAAGAAGAGAAGAGATTGGATTTATACCCTAACCCTTCACTACCCAAAAGTGTCTCAGAGCGGCTCACACACTCCTTCCCCTTCCCCTCCCCACAACAGACACCCTGTGAGGTAAAAGAAGAAGAAGAAGAGATTGGATTTATACCCCGCCCTTCACTACCCGAAGGAGTCTCAGAGCGGCTTACAAACTCCTTTCCCTTCCCCTCCCCACAACAGACACCCTGTGAG
>NW_015171084.1:4985-8219 GCF_001447785.1 Gekko japonicus | reverse complement strand
GCACACACACCCCATCCCCTTCCCCTCCCCACAACAGACACCCTGTGAGGTAAAAGAAGAAGAAGAAGAGATTGGATTTATACCCCGCCCTTCACTACCCGAAGGAGTCTCAGAGCGGCTTACAAACTCCTTTCCCTTCCCCTGCCCACAACAGACACCCTGTGTGGTAGGTGGGGCTGAGAGATCTCTTTCGAGGACTGCCCTTGAGAGAACAGCTCTGAGAGAACTTGTGACTGACCCAAGGTCACATCAGCAGGTGCAAGTGGAGGAGTGGGGAATCAAACCCGGTTCTCCCAGATTAGAGTCCGCGCACTTAACCACGACACCAAACTGGCTCAGTGTGCCTGTCTAGCTATCTAGCCTCTCTTGCCACTCAGTCTGGAGGTCTGAGACTGGGAACATCGCATCTGGAACTTCCAACAGAAGGAGCGGGAATATTACGGCTGGGCCCGTGCGGCAGTGGCTCTCCAGGGTCTCAGGCAGAGGTCATTCACTTTCCCCGGCTGCCCGGTCCTTTCAACTGGAAATGCCGGGGATTGGACTGGGGACTTTGTGGGGGAAAGAAATGAGGAACAGCCATCGGAAAGCCCTCCACCCCACCCGCAAAACCCTGACCTCCCCGCAACCTGCCATCTGGCCCCTGCTTATCTGTTCGGAGAGTTAAAGCCTCTTACAGAATTCCTTCTCTTCCTCTTCGCCAGGGCTGAATCTGACAGCAACGATATTGGCAACAAACACACGGCAAGATCTTGGAGGGAGCATTGCTTTCTACCCATGTCTATATCTGCCAGGTTCTTGTATTTGAAGGAGAGGATCGGGCCCGCAACATCATCTGCAGCAGTACTGAGAGAGCTCTGGGAGAACTGTCCTTGAGAGAACAGCTCTGAGAAAACTTGTGACTGACCCAAGGTCACCCAGCAGCTGCAAGTGGAGGAGTGGGGAATCAAACCTGGTTCTCCCAGATTAGAATCCGCACACTTAACCACTGTGCCAAACTGGCTCTCCAGAGGGCTGATAGCGAAAAACTTCCAGTTGTAGAAGGAGGACGGGCAGTGTTACCCAGGAATAAGGACTCCCCATGTCTACTGGAGCACACACATTCCTGAGAATTCCATGTAATCTGTACATATACATATTAAATGCATACTATAGTCCCAATGAAAAACAAGAACGTTAAAAGTGCGGAATGTCAAGCTTCTTGCTTATTAAATTTGTTTTTCTTCATGTGAAACTGTTGGGAAAGTTTCCCGCCTTGATTGAAAGTTGGTAGAGCAAACCGGGGTCTGGGTAAAGTCGCACTAGGGGGGCCCACGGAGCCTCCAGACCAACACCCAGACCAAGCATGATAGCACTTTATGGTTGCCGCCATGGATATGTTGTACTGTGTGTTAAATTTTGATTTTAAGGTACTGTATAGATTGTTTTAGAGGCATTGTTTTACTGTTTTAATGTTGTAAGCCGCCCTGAGCCGCTTCGGCGGGAGGGTGTAGAGACATCACCCTGCCAACAAAAGTCCGCATGGTCAAAGCAATGGTATTCCCAGTAGTCATGTATGGCTGCGAAAGTTGGACTATAAGGAAGGCCGAGCGCCGAAGAATAGATTCTTTTGAACTATGGTGCTGGAGAAGACTCTTGAGAGTCCCTTGGACTGCAAAAAGATCAAATCAGTCAATCCTAAAAGAAATCAACCCTGACTGTTCCCTGGAAGGCCAGATAATGAAACTGAAGCTCAAATACTTTGGCCACCAAATGAGAAGGGAGCACTCCCTGGAGAAGACCCTGATGCTGGGAAAGATTGAAGGTCAAAGAAGACGGGGACGGCAAAGGATGAGATGGTTAGACAGTGTCATCGATGCAACGAACATGAAATTGAGCCAACTTCAGAGGACGGCGGAAGACAGGAGGGCCTGGCAGGAGATGATCCATGGGGTCGCGAAGAGTCGGACTCGACTGTGGGACTGAACAACAACAACTTAACCACTATGCCTAACTGGCTCTCTAGAGGGCTGATAGCGAAAGACTTCCTGTTGTAGAAGGAGGACTGGCGGTGTTACCCAGGAATAAGGACTGTCGGAAAAGTTTCCCACCTTGATTAAAAGTTGGTAGAGCAAACCAGGATCTGGGTAAAGTCGCACTGGGGCCCCCATGGAGCCTCCAGTGGGTATAAATGCCATGGGGACAGTTTGCAGAGGGATGTACATAGGGTTGCCCGCTCCAGGCGGGAGAATTCCTGGCGATTTGGGGGTGGAACCTGGAGAAGGCAGGATTTGGGGAGGTACCTCGGGAAGGTATTATGCCATAGAATCATGGAATCAAAGAATGTTAGAGTTGGAAGGGTCCTTGTAGGTCATCTAGTCCAGCCCCCTGAATTCTGCAGGAGCATAGCTGAAAGATAGCCCTATAACCAGGGGTCATTTCCTGCAGGAGCGCACAGGAGTGGAGCTCCGGCAGTAAATAGCCCAGGGGGCGGGCACATGCAACAAGCCCCCCCCTGCTCCCAGCAGCCCTCAGTCGGGCCATGAGGAACAAACCTTTAAGACCAAGTTTTATTCAGGTACAAGCTCTCCCTCCTCTGTGAGGACAGATCTGCACGTTCGCCCCCCCCCCCAATAGCTAGCAATCCAAAACAGTCCAGTGGAGCCTGAGCGGTGGGTGTTGCCTTCTGACACACTTCTGGTGAGGTCAGGGCGTGTGGCATATGCAACTAAGTTATGCTAATGACTTATGCTAATGAGCTCCTGCACCTTTTTTTCTACGAAATGACCCCTGATCCCATCTAAATACTAGCTGGGGCCAACCCTGCTTAGCTTCTGAAATCTGGCTCGCCTGGACTGTCCGAGTCAGGGCCCAGAGACGGCTTGACTGGCTCACCCCATGTAAGTGCTGGAACAGCCTCCGCCATCAGGCTGGCTTGTCCTCCGACGATGGCTTTTTCCCATCTGTTCCAGAGCGCCGTTGACGGTGCAGATGTTTGAGCGTCTTCTCCTAATGAGGCGTACTGAGCACATGCCGTCTCCCTTCTGCCTCATTGTACAGGAGGCCATAAACCCAAATGAGGATCACAGCTGTCAGTTTTTCTGTCTATCCAGGGGTGTTGTCCATCAAATATCCGTGACAGGTTCCATAGGTATATTAAAACCATTAAGAACATAAGAGAAGCCAATTGTCTTGGATCAGGCCAATGGCCCATCTAGTCGAACACTCTGTGTCACACAGTGGCCAAAATTACCAGGT
>NW_015171084.1:2472-4204 GCF_001447785.1 Gekko japonicus | reverse complement strand
CCCCCCAGCCGTCGTTTCTCCAAGCTAAAGAGCCCCAAGCTCTCCAACCTTTCTTCATAGGGAAAGGGTTCCAACCCTTTTACCATCCTAGTTGCCCTTTTCTGCACTTTTTCCAAAGCTATAATATCCTTTTTAAGATCTGGTGACCAGAACTGCACACAGTATTCCAAATGAGGTCAAGGTCACACCAGCTGGCTGCATGTGGACGAGTAGGGAATCAAACCTGGCTATCCCAGATTAGAGTCCGCACTCCTAACCACGTCACCAAACTGGGTGTCCTATAACTTTATACCCCACTGAAGCCCCCCAAACTCTACCTTCCCCCCAGATCTCCAGGAATTTCCCAACCCAGAGCTGACAACCCTCGTATGAATGCATTTAGCTAAGTAATTTCGAAAATCCTAGCATCTGCCCTCGTAGAGAAGGGAGAGCTTGTACCTGAATAAAACTTGGCCTTAAAGGTGCCACTGGACTGTTTTGGATTGCTAGCTATTCGGGGGGGGGGGGGGGAACACGCAGATCTGCCCCCCGCAGATCTGCCCTCACAGAGGAGGGAGAGCTTTTACCTGAATAAAGCTTGGTCTTAAAGGTGCCACTGGACTGTTTGGGACCGTGGGGAGGGGGGGGGGCTCTGCAACTTACCTAGCTGCTTCTTGCTTTGACTGAGGGCTGCTGGGAGCAGGGGGTGGGGCTTGTTGCATGTGCCCACCCCCTGGGCTCTTTACTGCCGGAGCTCCGCTCCTGTGCACTCCTGCAGGAAATGACCCCTGCCTCCACCAATGCTCCCTCTAAGCTGTGGGGTCTTGTGAGCAAAAATTCTACTTTGTGAGCTACCGGCGATTTGGCTGCTGCATAAATCAGTTTGCTCTGGAGCCGTCCTTCCTGAGCTAAGGGGGAAATGTGTGAGTTGGAGGCTAGCAAGCGGTGAGCTGACTCACACTCACATAGCATAGGGGGAACACCGCCCCCCACCCGTCCTCCAATCTCCAATGCTCATCGGGCTGGAGAAAATTTGTCACTAGCGGCACCATGCACTCTCAGGTCCTGTCTATTTATCAGCACCCCCTCATGCTCTTCTTTCAAGGTTCCTTCTGATTCATTACCCTTTTACAGGACATTTGCCCTGCGCTGGAATAGTGAATCCAGCACACTCCTGTTTGCTTGGCTGGGCAGATTCATTTCCATCAGGCGTGGAAGTAAATAACCTTTTCACACACACACCCCATCGTGTTAATTGCGGGACCATCTGCCTTCTCCTGATCCTCAAACCTTTGAAACCAAGGCAGTGTATAGAATCAGAGGGCCATGCAGGGGTCATTTCGTAGAAAAAGAGGCACAGGAGCTCATTAGCATAACTTATTTGCGTAGGCCACACCCCCTGACATCACCGGAAGTGTGTCAGAAGGCAACACCCACCGCTCAAGCTCCACTGGAGTCTTTTGGATTGTTAGCTATTGGGTGGGGGGGACGACGTGCAGATCTGTCCTCGCAGAGGAGGGAGAGCTTGTACCTGAATAAAACTTGGTCTTAAAGGTGCCACTGGACTGTTTTGGATTGCTAGCTATGGGGGGGGGGACGTGCAGATCTGTCCTCACAGAGGAGGGAGAGCTTGTACCTGAATAAAACTTGGTCTTAAAGGTGCCACTGGACTGTTTTGGATTGCTAGCTATTGGGGGGGGGACGCGCAGATCTGCCCTCGCAGAGGAGGGGGAGCTTGTACCTGAATAAAACT
>NW_015171084.1:0-2380 GCF_001447785.1 Gekko japonicus | reverse complement strand
TTGGTCTTAAAGGCTCCACTGGACTGTTTTGGATTGCTAGCTATTGGGGGGGGGACGTGCAGATCTGTCCTCACAGAGGAGGGAGAGCTTGTACCTGAAGGCGGACCGGGGGGGTCTCTGCAACTTACCTGGCTGCTTCTTGTACCTCATGGCCCGACTGAGGGCTGCTGGGACTGTTTTGGACCGGGGGGACGGGGGGGTGTCTCTGCAGCTTACCTGGCTGCTTCTTGCTCTGACTGAGGGCTGATGGGATCAGGGGGCGGGTCTTGTTGCATGTGCCCACTCCCTGGGCTTCTTACTGCCGGAGCTCCGCTCCTGTGCGTTCCTGGAGGAAATGACCCCTGGGGTTATGGTGGGGCTTTCGGGGTCTCTGCCCCCTTTCTTAAAGGCACAGCCCCACAAGAATTTCTCCTGTAAATGCTTTTTTCAATCATTTTAAATGGTTTTTTTTAAAGTGTGTGCTCCTTTAAGCAGAGTGGGCATGCTGTAGTTGACTAATTCCCGCCCTGAGCAAGGGGGTTGGAGTAGGTGACCTCTAGGATCCCTTCTAACTCTGTGTCAAGAAACTGATCTCCTTTAAGAGAGTTTTTCTGCCCAAGTGTTAGCTTTCTTGACTAGAGAAGTCATCACCCCCACCTGCCGGCTTGTTGTCAGAATTGTTGCTTCGGCTGGCAGAAGTGATTAACTTGCAGCAGCTGAGAACTGTCCTCTAGAGTGGTCGACAGCTTGCAATTTAGAGATCTAAGCAACAGCCTTTCGAATACTTCAAGAGCGCAATCATGTCCCCCCTCACCTGCCTCCTCTCCAGACTGCACATTCCCAAGTCCCTCAGCCTTTCCCTGCAGGGTTTGGTCTCCAGACCCCTGATCGTCCTCGTTGCTCCCTTTTGAGCCCGCTCTGTTCTGGTTGATGTTGGAATGCGCTGTCAAGTCACAGCCAACCTATGGCAACCCCACCAGGTTTTCAAGGCAAGAGACCTTCCGAGGTGGTTTTGCCATTGCCTGCCTCCGCGTCACACCCCTGGTATTCCTTGGAGGTCTCCCATCCGAGTACTAACCAGGGCCGACCCTGCTTAGCTTCTGAGAGCTGATGAGCTCAGGCTAGTCTGGGCTATCCAAGTCAGGGCACCGTTCTGTCTAGACTCACACTAATCAAACACAGATGTTACATTTGTACGCTCAGGGTCCACAAGGCTATGACCATAAAAACAACAACATGAAAAGATTTCAGCAATTAAAATTTTCAGCCCTACCCCACCTTCCGGAGTAGATATAAATTACCTGCCTACCATTTTTCTTCTCACCTTGACACAGAGAGTACTCCATTTTTCTGTGTTATACTTCTGAGGATGCCAGTCACAGCTACTGGCGAAACGTCGGCTTCTACAATGCCAAGACCACGGCTACACAACCTGGAAAATCTACAGCAACTAATTTAAAAGACGTTGAAAATCATTAAATAATTCAATTAAACACACAAAAGAAACAACAAGAAGAAGAGATTGGATTTATACCCCACCCTTCACTACCCAAAGGAGTCTCAGAGCAGCTTACAAACTCCTTTCCCTTCCCCTCCCCACAACAGACACCCTGGGAGGCAGGTGGGGCTGAGAGAGCTCTGACAGAACTTGTGACTGACCCAAGGTCACACCAGCAGCTGCATGTGGAAGAGTGGGGACTCAACCCCGGGTCTCCCAGATTAGAGTCTGTGCTCTTAGCCTCTACACCAAACTGGCTCTCATAAGTGTGGAACGGAGAAGATAAAAGAGAGAGAAGAGAGAAGAGATTGGATTTATACCCCCGCCCTTCAGAGCAGTTTATAATCTCCTTTCCCTTCCCCTCCCCACAACAGATACCCTGTGCGGTAGGTGGGGCTGAGAGAGCTCTGAAAGAACTGCTCTTGAGAGAACAGCTCTGAGAGAACTTGTTGACTGACCCAAGGTCACCCAGCTGGGTGCATGTGGAGGAGTGGGGAATCAAACCCAGATCTCCCAGATTAGATGGCCAGAAGGAGGGCCAGCCAACCGTTATTGAGAGAGGGTATGCCAGAGGAATCAAAAAAATTCTTCACCTCCTGACCCAGAGAGAGTGAGATAGAGGAACCTTCCGAAGGAGGGAGTGCCAAAGTTTTGGGGCCATGACCAAGAAGGCCCTGTCTTGGGTTGCTACCCGTGTAGCTTTAGAGAGCTGGGGCAGCTGAAGCAGGCCTTCCGAAGGTGACCAGAGTGTACGGACAGGTTCATATGGGAGAAGGTGTCCTTAAGGCACATTGAGATCTGTTCTGCACTACATTTTCATGACGCATATCAACTTTGGCTCACTTCAGATGTCGCACAAAACAACTCTGGTTAGCGTGTTCCTTCTGTTGGAGTGAGCGACTC
>NW_015171083.1:28049-30585 GCF_001447785.1 Gekko japonicus | reverse complement strand
TCTTCTTCTTCTTCTTGCTGCTTCCTTCAGCTTTTCCTAAGATTATTGTGCTTTCCAGTGACTCTTGTCTTCTTATAAAGTGACCAAAGTACGATAGCCTCAGTCTAGTCATTGAGGTTTACTCAGACAAAGTTAACCCCTTGTAAAAACTAACAAGCATCCTCCTGCCTCAGGCCAAACTTCCATCTAGCCCTACATCCTGTTTCCCACAGAAGCAAAAGAGCTTCTCTGGATCGCCCACAAGGAAGGCATGGAGAGCAACACCTCCCCCAGGCTTCAATTCCCAGCATTGACATTCAGAGGCATAAACGTGTGTTTTCCACATGGGGACAGGATTGCGCAGTTTTCCTATTACTGCCGTAGCTTGCTAATGCAGAACAGGTTTGTGGGAAAGTGGGGGGGGGAACTGGGGAAATCCCATGGGGCACATGAATGCACCATGAAGCTGTGGGGAAGCCGGGTGTGGGGGGGATATCCATTCCCCAACAGCATTGAACTCTGGGCAAATCACCCATGTGGAAATATGCATATAGATGCCCAAGCTCAGCGGTAAAGCATCTGCTCGGCATACACAAGGTCTTTTGGTTCAATCCCTGCCCTTTTCAGTTAAAAGGATCAGGTAGTAAGTATTTGATGTGAAAGACCTCTGCTTCAGAACCCGTAGTTAATACCGTCTTTGATGGACCGTGTGTGTTCAGGGACCAATTTGTCACATCCACTTTTAAAGCCATGTTTCAGTGACTTCCAACAGTGAACTGTTGAGCATAGAAGCACTTTGTGAAATACACACAGGGCGTTAAGATTTGCAAAGGAAAACAATAGCCAACCACCCCTGCTCATCTCTAGCCCTGAAAACCCCGTGGTCCTGGGGTTGCCAAGTCGGTTGCAACTTGACAGCACACGGTTCTTCTGTTCTTAAGATTTGGGATCTAAAGGCCATGGAAGTCAAAGACGGCGGGGTGGATCCTACTCCGATCGTACCCTTCCACTGAGCAAAGTGTATTCATTCCTTTATTTAAATAAACGGAGCTCTTCTGCCAAGCCACCACGGCCACCATTGCTATTGTTGTTGTTCAGTCGCACAGTCAAGTCCGACTCTTCGTGACCGCATGGACCAGATCACGCCAGGCCTTCCGGTCTTCTGCCATCCTCTGAAGTAGGCTCAACTTCATGTTCGTTGCATCTATGACACTGTCTAACCATCTCATCCTTTGCCGTCCCCGTCTTCTTTGACCTTCAATCTTTCCCAGCATCAGGGTCTTCTCCAGTGAGTGCTCCCTTCTCATTGGGTGGCCAAAGTATTTGAGCTTCAGTTTCATTCTCTGGCCTTCCAGGGATTCCAGGGACCATTGCTATCAGTGATAACAATTGACACCTTATGGTGGAAGAGCTCGGATCCGCTGGACCCTTAAATTACTGCCTGAGCCAATCTCCCCTATGACATCTGAAGCATTTCCCCATGACCTCTGTAGCTGAATGGAGCTGACATTACAATGTCTAGCACTTTATATTATGATATGTGGTTCCAATGTTGTATCTTAATATTGTATTGATATAAATTGTTGTCGTGTTTATATGTACCGTTGCATTTTATCTGCTGTAAGCCACCCTGAGCCAGCCTTGGCCGGGAGGTGTTAGATCCCAAGCATTCAAAATAAATCCACCTTTCCTTAAGGCTCAAGCTTGAAGCATTCCTCCCATTGTAAGGAGCATTCCTCCAAAATAAGCTGGTCTTCCTTTGGTGCAGTGGTTAGGAACATGGACCCTAATCTGGGAGAACTGGGTTTGATTCCTCACTCCTCCACTTGCAGCTGGGGGTGTGACCTTGGGTCAGTCACAAGTTCTCTCAGAGCTGTTCTCTCAGGGGCAGTTCTCTCAGAGCTCTCTCAGCCCCACCTGCCTCACAGGGTGTCCATTGAAAATGCCCCTGGGTGCTATGGATCCTACAAAGGAACACACACAAAGCTGCCTTGTACTGTATCAAACCACTGGTCCATCAAGGTCGATGGATACTCAGACTGGCAGCCGCTCTCCAGGGTCTCAGGCAGAGGTCTTTCCCATCACCTCCTGCCTGGCCCTTTCGACTGGGGGTACTGGGGATTGAACCTGGGACCTTCTGCATGCCAAGAAGAGGCTCTACCAGTGAGGCTGCCCTATATTGAATCAGACTATCGGTCCATTAGGGTCAGTCTTGTCTACTTAGACTGGCAGTTGCTCTCCAGGGTCTCAGGCAGAGGTCTTTCCCATCACCTCCTGCCTGGCCCTTTCGACTGGGGGTACTGGGGATTGAACCTGGGACCTTCTGCATCCCAAGCAGATGCTCGGCCACTGAGGTTTTCCCCATCACCTCCTGCCTGGCCCTTTCAACTGGGGATACTGAGGATTGAACCTGGGAACTTCTGCATGCC
The DNA here is from genome assembly GCF_001447785.1 of Gekko japonicus. Classification (NCBI taxonomy): domain Eukaryota; kingdom Metazoa; phylum Chordata; class Lepidosauria; order Squamata; family Gekkonidae; genus Gekko; species Gekko japonicus. The sequence goes on along the minus strand of NW_015171083.1, from coordinate 28,177 downwards.
AAGCAGATGCTCTGCCACTGAGGTCTTTCCCATCACCTCCTGCCTGGCCCTTTCAACTGGGGGTACTGGGGATTGAACCTGGGACATTCTGCACGCCAAGCAGATGCTCTGCCACTGAGGTCTTTCCC
>NW_015171083.1:27456-27610 GCF_001447785.1 Gekko japonicus | reverse complement strand
TGGGACCTTCTGCATCCCAAGCAGATGCTCTGCCACTGAGGTCTTTCCCATCACCGCCTGCCTGGCCCTTTCAGCTGGGGGTACTGGGGATTGAACCTGGGACCTTCTGCACGCCAAGCAAACACTCTGCCACTGAGGTCTTTCTCATCACCTC
>NW_015171083.1:25627-25748 GCF_001447785.1 Gekko japonicus | reverse complement strand
TCCTCGCAGCCCATGTGTCCCAGAGTGTGTGGGCATGTGCTTCCCCCACGCCTGCTATTTGGACAGCTGGTTTCGATAGTGTGGCGCTCCCAGTAAAAGAAAAAGACACATGAGGGATTTT
>NW_015171083.1:25341-25520 GCF_001447785.1 Gekko japonicus | reverse complement strand
TCTCTCTGGGCTGTCTCAGACAGGGACCGTGTCTGCGAGAAGCAACGCTCCCTCTAAACTGTGGAGTCTTGTGAGCAAGAATTCTACGTTGTGAGCCCCTGGCATTAAAGTGGTGAGCGAGCGATTGGGCGACTGCGTAGATCAGTTTGCCATGGAGCCATCCTTCCTGAGCGAAGACA
>NW_015171083.1:24897-25257 GCF_001447785.1 Gekko japonicus | reverse complement strand
CCTTTCCCTTCCCCTCCCCACAACAGACACCCTGTGAGGCAGGTGGGGCTGAGAGAGCTTTGACAGAAACGGCTCTTTTTCAAGAACAGCTCTTATCAGAACTACAGCTTGCCCAAGGTCATCCAGCCAGGTGCAAGTGGAGGAGTGGGGGATCAAACCCGGTGCTCCCAGATTACAGTCCGCGCACTTCACCACTACACCACTACAGAAGAAGAAGAAGAGGAAGAAGAAATTGGATTTATATCCTGCCCTTCACTACCCAAAGGTGTCTCAGAGCAGCTTACAATTTCCTTTCCCTTCCCCTCCCGACAACAGACACCCTGGGAGGTAGGTGGGGCTGAGAGAGCTCTGGCAGAAACC
>NW_015171083.1:24659-24850 GCF_001447785.1 Gekko japonicus | reverse complement strand
TCAAGGACAGCTCTGACAGAACTATGGCTTGCCCAAGGTCATCCAGCAGGTGCAAGTGGAGGAGTGGGGAATCAAACCCAGTTCTCCCAGATTAGAGTCCGCACACTTAACCACTACACCACTACAGAAGAAGAGGAAGAAATTGGATTTATACCCCGCCCTTCATTACCCAAAGGTGTCTCAGAGCGGCT
>NW_015171083.1:21496-24535 GCF_001447785.1 Gekko japonicus | reverse complement strand
GGTGTAAGGGGAGGAGTGGGGGAATCAAACCCGGTTCTCCCAGATTAGAGTCTGTGCACTTAACCACTACACCACACTGGCTAAAAACTGTGAGCTAGCTCACACTAACTCAGCTTGGAGGGAACACTGGCAAGAAGATGTGACGGCGGGGGAGAGTGCATGGCGAGATGTTATGGGGGCTCTCCAGAGCCTGAGCCTGAGGACGTTAGGACACAGTTTGTGGCTGGAGTCGAAAAGGGGGAATATATTGAAACGCTTGCCTCCGAGCAGGGGCCATGGCTTAGTGGCAGAGCATCTGCGGGGCATGCGGAAGATCTCAGGTTCATTCCCTGGCATCTCCAGTTAAAAAGGACCAGGCAGCAGGTGATGTGAAAGACCTCAGCATGAGATCTCAGAGAGCTGCTGCCAGTCTGAGTTGGCAAGAAGAAGAAGAAGAGATTGGATTTATACCCCGCCCTTCACTACTCAGAGCGGCTTACAAACTCCTTTCCCTTCCCCTCCCCACAACAGACACCCTGTGAGGCAGGTGGGGCTGAGAGAGCTCTTGACAGAAACTGCTCTTTTTCAAGGACAGCTGTGCCAGAGTTATGGCTTGCCCAAGGTCATCCAGCCAGGTGCAAGTGGAGGAGTTGGGGAATCAAACCCGGTTCTCCCAGATTAGAGTCTGCGCACTTAACCACTACACCAAATTGGCTCTCACCAAGCTGTGCTTGATGAACTGCTGGTCCAATTCAGTACAAGTTGGCTTTGTGTATTTACGCATGTCGTTGGTGATGGGCAAGACCTTCACCCGAGACCCTGGAGAGCAGCTGCTGGTCTGAGTAGACAGTGCTGACTAGTGTTCCCTCTAAGCTGAGTTAGTGTGAGCTAGCTCGCAGTTTTTTTAGCCTCCAGCTCACCCATGTTTGTTTCAGCTCAGGAAGGAGGGCTCCCGAGCAAACCAATTTAATGCAGTCGCCAAATTGCTCACTCGCGGCGTTAATGCCCGTAGCTCACAAAGTAGAATGTTTGCTCACAAGACTCCACAGCTTAGAGGGAGCATTTTTTTAATAAGTACCCGAGGGTACACTTTTATTATTCTTTTCCATTATATACTACAGACATACAAACAACCCCCAACTACCCCCCACAACATATAACATATAACAAGAGACTTCATCATTTCTTCTGCTTATTAAATTTCTAAATTCATTATCTATTTTACTAAGCGTATCTTTTCTGCGTTCTCAAATTACTACATTTATCTATCAGTTGCATTGATTCTGACCCTGATGAACCAAGGCTCTGATTTTCAGATTGACGCATTCACGTGTGGCTCCAAATCGCCATATATTACAGCCGACGATGCCTGTGCATGTCAGTGTGGAAATCTGACCCTGGCAGGTTTTCACTCTAATCTGAAAGATGTTATATATTTTAGTAAAATCGGTGCGTTTCGGTTCCCCTTTGAGATCTGGGACTGAAATGCCGTGGATGTCGGGGACTTTTCACAGGAGCTGATTGGAAGAATAATGGCACATTTCTTGCACTCCCGGTGCCAAGTGTAAATCTTGTGATTTCAGGGCAGGAGGGGAGGCCAAGGAAGGCACATCTGCAGAGATTAATGTAGGTTTTTATACTCCCCTTCAATGCTCACCCTAAGCTGTGGAGTCTTGTGAGCAAAAATGCTACGTTGCCAGCGACTGGCATGAAAGTTGTGAGCGAGCGATTTGGCCGCTGCATCGATTCGTTTGCTCTGGAGCCCTCCTTCCCGAGCAGAGACAGAAATGTGTGAGCCGGAGGCTAAAAAACTGTGAGCTAGCTCACACGAACTCAGCTTAGAGGGAACACTGGACCCCGTCTAGGGTGCTGAAACGGTTTAAGTTCTGTGTTGGGAACTAACTGTCCAGTGGGCGAAGATCCCTCATAGCAAGTGGTCCAGATGAACGCACCGTTTCATTTGACTTGAGGGTTTTATTGATGCTTGTTTATTTATTTTTGTTTGTGTTTATTTACTTGGGTGCTTGTGGCCGGCACCCAAGTGGCGGCATCTCCTTGGAAGAGAGAAAATTGGGTGTTTTGCATGTAAGAGCAGACAATGCCTGCCCGAGGTATGATGCACCACGGTTATTTTGAACTTGGATGCTCCTTGAATGCCCGGTGCTACTTCAGGTTGTTTCAAAGGCCTGCTGTTGGACACATTCAAGATTAAATTGCAAAAGAAACAAACAAAAAGCAATGGTTTTTAATAGCGATGCCGGTAAACAGATTTCTTGCCTGTTAGCTGCTTTTCAATAGCTAGTTTGGTGTAGTGGTTAGGAGTGTGGACTCTAATCTGGGAGACCGGGGTTTGATTCCCCACTCCTCCACATACAGCTGCTGGTGTGACCTTGGGGCAGTTACAAGTTCTCTCAAGGGCAGTTCTGAAGAGAGCCTCACAGGGTGTCTGTTGTGGGGAGGGGAAGGGAAAGGAGATTGTAAGCCGCTCTGAGACTCCTTCAGATAGAGGGAAAAAAAGGTAAAGGTAAAGGTTCCCTTGCTCGAAAGCCAGTCGAATCTGACTCTAGGGTTGTGGTGCTCATCTCCGTTTCAAAGCCGAAGAGCCAGCGCTGTCTGAAGACATTTCCGTGGTCATGTGGCCAACATGACTAAACACCAAGGTGCACGGAACGCTGTTACCTTCCCACCGAAGTGGTACCTATTTATCTACTTGCAATTTCTTGCTTTCGAACTGCTAGGTTGGCAGGAGCTGGAACTAGAGACGGGAGCTCACTCCGTCATGAAGCACACTCGGGTCTCAAACTGCTGAACTACCGACCTTCTGCAGCCTGCAGTTCAGTGTCTTAATCCCCTCCACTTTACCCTCTCCCACCCCTCATTTTAAGTCTGTCAATTGGGGGTCTAGAAACTATGTCATGGTGTCATGCAATCTGTAATTTGTGCTTTGGTTTTAATGTTTGAATTTTGGATTGTTGATCATTTCTCTGTTTTTGTGTATTGGTCGTGAACAAACCTAATAAAGTAAGTAAGTTAAGAACATTTAGATTTTTTAAAAAATGC
>NW_015171083.1:18777-20626 GCF_001447785.1 Gekko japonicus | reverse complement strand
GACCTTCTGATGGCACCTGGTATTTTTGGCCACTGTGTGACACAGAGTGTTGGACTGGAGGGGCCATTGGCCTGATCCAACATTGGCTTCTCTCATGTTCTTATATGGAGCAGAGGTCCATCAGTGGCTATTAGCCACAAGGTATAGATAGGAACTCTCGGTCTGGGGCAAGTGATACTCTATCTTCTTGGTGCTTGGGGGGGGCAACAGTGGGAGGGCTTCCAGTGTCCTGGCCCCACTGGTGGACCTCCTGATGGCACCTGGTATTTTTGACCACTGTGTGACTCAGAGTGTTGGGCTGGATGGGCTATTGGCCTGATCCAACATTGGTGTCTCTTATGTTCTTATGCCTCTATATAGACTTCCTTGGTGGCCTCCCATCCAAGTACTCACCAGGGCCGACCCTGCTTAGCTTCCCAGATCTGACAATCTCAGGTTAGTCACACCGTCCACTGTAGCATTGGTTTCTGTCAACAACCAGATGCGGGTCTGATCCCGGGGCTGAGAAAGTGCATGTGTCTCTTTCCTGACAGCTTCTTAAACCCCGACCTTCCATCTTCTTGACACAGAAAGTAAGCTCCGTTGGAATCCAAGCCAGCGTCGCTACGACCGGCGTCCTTTTCATAAACAGGTTCCATTTCTGGATAATTATTTTTGTTACGGAGAATGTCCAAAATTGGTTGCTGAAGAGGCTTGCAGCAATATAAAGACAAACTGTTTTATTGTGGGAAATGCTTCTGTGGACTGGAGCCGGCCTTGTCGGATGCGTGAAGTGTTATCCTCCGTTGGTAGATATTGACGTAGCAACCGAATCAGGTGCAGAGAAGAAAGGATTGTCAGTGTCGGGGTGGAAAGGCCGTGCAACGCAAGGGGTTCCTGATGTTTCTGTGCGGATCCCAAATGGATTCAGGGTGACCCACTTGCAGCCACAGTCATTGGTGACCAAGCGATCTGTATAGCTGTGCCAGGCTATTCTAACACTTGTAGATATCAAGAAATCCATTATTTGCATGTCTCGCCGAATACATGTGAATTCTGCTTGATAATATCCAGGAGTTCGTGTAAACTCAGATGTGTACCTAATCACTCTGTCAAACTATCTCCTATAGCTACCTTGAGCCAAGGGGAAAGTCAGGGTAGGGAACTTTTAACAACGCAAGTTTGGTGTCGTGGTTAAGAGTGTGGACTCTAATCTGGGAGAACCGGGTTTGATTCCCCACACCTCCACTTGCAGCTGCTGGATGACCTTGGGCAAGTCATAGTTCTCTCAGAGCTGTTCTTGAAAGAGCAGTTCTCTCAGAGCTCTCTCAGCCAAACCTACCTCACTGAGTGTCGGTTGTGGGGAGGGGAAGGGAAAGGCGTTTGTAAGCCGCTCTGAGACGCTGAGTGAAGGTCAGGGTATAAATCCAATCTCTTCTTCTTCTCCTCTTGTAATGTAGACTTTGGATACTATTTAGGAGCTGTGTGTTTTGGGTGGGCTACACCTCAGGGAAGCTGAGACCCCTTACTGCACACTTACAGCCATTGGCACACACGGGTGTGTGTGGTAAAGCAAAATGAGGTGAAAAGGGCCGTCATGTCATAGCAGACTTGTGGCACCCCCAGAGGGATTGTCAAGGCAAGACGTGTTCAGGGGTCGTTTGCCATTGCCTGCCTCTGGAGAGTGACCCTGAGCTCCATTAATAGTTTCCCATCCAAAGACTAACTAGAGGTGACCCTGCTTATCTTCTGAGATTTCACAGAAAGACAGTTTGGTACAGGGGTTAGGAGCACGGTCCCTAATCTGGGAGAACCGGGTTTGATTCCCCACTCCTCTACATACAGCTGCTGGCGTGACCTTGGGTCAGTC
>NW_015171083.1:15883-18043 GCF_001447785.1 Gekko japonicus | reverse complement strand
GGGGGGGGTTGTAGATCTCAAAAGATCATAGCTGATCTGGTTTTGAGTAGAAAGAATTGCTACCCTGTTCTGCAATAAAAGGGATATGGTCCATGGGACTGTCTTCCATGTACCGGCAAATGGAATGTTCCCTTCCAAACATGCCCTAGACCATGCGGGGTTTTCACCCCTCTATCCTAAGGGACTGCCTATTTTTCGACTCCAGAAATCAAGCTGCTTTCTCGACCTTTGGAGAGTCGGCAGTTTGCTCTCGTGCATTCTCCGAGGTTCGAAAGGGCATTTTAAAAAAGAAATCTGAACTAGTAAAAATGAACAGCCCAGGAAGGCACCTTTATAATGGATCGGGATTAGAGTCCATCACAATTCTTATCGTAGGTATGACGTGCTTTTCCTGTGTTGTCTTTACCTGGTAATCCACATTCGGTGTTATTCATACCTGGCCTTAGTCTGTAGTTTGCACTGTTATCTAATTCTGGCCCCTGTAACACGTGCTGGAAAACGTGTGGGGGGGATGGCTATTTGCGCCGTCGCATTCTGATCTGCCATTATGCGATCGGATGTACTTTTTAACTATGCATCTTCGGTGGCATGCCACGGGTTTGCCATGGGCGCGCTACGCTTGCCGGGTGTTGCGGTGTGATCGCACCCCGAAAATCCATCCAGCATTCGTGCCTTTCGTGCGGCAAATTCTCCGTGTGACCGGGGCCTCTGTAACCCTGGCCCTATTGTACCGTGCGTTGGTTGCCTGTTGCTGTTTGATCATGCTGTTTATATCCTGGAGTTTATATCCTGGACAGTCCCTTAAACCGAGTCTCAGTTAGAAAGACAGACTGTGAAGTAAATAGGATTTTGGGGGAAAAAACGATAGGGGAGTGGTCGAAAGGGCCGTCGAGCCATAGCGGATTGATGGTGACCTTTATGAGGTTTTCAAGGGAAGAGATATTCAGAGGTGGTCTGCCTCGTGTCCCCTTTGCAAATCGGCACCAATTAAACCCATTGAATGCACAAAATGGTTGCTATTTTTAGAAATGTGCTCAGCATTTTTCAGTCAATGGTATTCTCATGTGGGAGGCCTACTCACTGCAGAACTAGGGGTTTCAGGAGGCGCCAAGTGTTGCGGACTCATGTTGCACCTGGGAGTGGGAATGTGTTCCGTAAGCTTCCCTATCTGAACGGATGCCGGCATTATGGGGAGGGGCTGTGGTTCAGTGGAAGAGGTCCGGCTGTCCTCGACTAGAGCCAGGGCCTTCTTGATCCTGGCCCCGCCCTGGTGGAACTCTGTCAAATAACATCAGGGCCCTGCGGGATTTGATGCAATTCCTCGGGGCCTGTAAGGCAGAGATGTTCCACCGTGCTTTGTTCCACCGGGCTTTTAAGTTGAGGGCAGCAATGGGAGGTTAAGACTGGCACCCTCTCTCTTTTCTCTTCTCTGCCCCCCCCCATACCCTTCCCTGCCCCGCTGTGCGGGGGCAGCAGTGTGACCGGCCATGGAGGTTTATATCGCCATCTCGATGGGTTTTGATTTCTGTCACTACTAGTAATTTTAATTATATATTAATTGTATTTTAAAACGTTTAAAAGGTCAGTCGCCCAGAGTCTGCTCTGCAGGGTGGGCGATTCATAAATTTAATAAATAAGAGCCTCTGCTTTGCATGCAGAAGGTCCCAGGTTCAGTCCCTGGCATCTCTAGTTTAAAAGGTTCAGGTGATACCAGAGACCCCAGAGAGCCACTGCCAGTCTGAGTGGACAGGGCAGCAATGGGAGGTTAAGACTGGCACCCTCTCTCTTTTCTCTTCTCTGCCCCCCCCCATACCCTTCCCTGCCCCGCTGTGCGGGGGCAGCAGTGTGACCGGCCATGGAGGTTTATATCGCCATCTCGACGGGTTTTTATTTCTGTCACTACTAGCAATTTTAATTATATATTAATTGTATTTTAAACGTTTAAAATGTCAGTCGCCCAGAGTCTGCTCTGCAGGGTGGGCGATTCTTAAATTTAATAAATAAGAGCCTCTGCTTTGCATGCAGAAGGTCCCAGGTTCAGTCCCTGGCATCTCTAGTTTAAAAGGTTCAGGTGATACCAGAGACTCCAGAGAGCCACTGCCAGTCTGAGTGGACAGAACTGACCTTGTTGGACTGATGGTCTGATTCCGTATACGGCAA
>NW_015171083.1:11811-15820 GCF_001447785.1 Gekko japonicus | reverse complement strand
GTCAGAGGATGGTGGAAGACCGGAAGGCCTGGCGTGATCTGGTCCATGGGCTTCCAGAGGGGATTGGATAAGCATATGGAGCAGAGGTCCATCAGAGACTTGTAGCCACAAGGTATAGACTCTTAAACTACCCGCTGTTTACTCAGCTGCGTTCACACTTGATTAGCCCTCTCCTTCAACTCTCTAAGGCCCCGAACAACAGAGGTATTGAATTCTTACTAGCGGATCAAAACCCTGAAGTTACTGAGCAGGTGGCAGAGTTCCTGGCAAATGTACTTAGGGTCCAAGAAAAAGAGGAAAGAAAAGAGGAAAGAGGGAAGGAGGTGGAGAGTGAGTGAGAGAAGGTGTATCTATGATCCCTCTCCGGATAGTTAAGTTTCCGACTGCAACTGTTTTAATTACTGTGATACTCGAGATTACTGTCCCGAACTTTTATCACCTCGCTCTATTATTATTACTATATACAGTGTTACAAATCACTGTACTCTGTTTCTATTTGTTGGGCTGATTTGTACTGTTTTCGTTTTAAAGTTGTTGTTATGCCAATAAAGGTTATTGGACCTGGAATTGGACTAATATGCGGCGCTGCGGCGGCTCAGAGGTGAAGACGCCAAGCTGCAGACCAGCAGGTCTGTAGTTCGGCCGTCCGAGACCCGAGTGCCACGTGACGGAGTGAGCTCCTGTCTCTGGCCCCAGCTCCTGCCAGCCCAGCAGTTTGAAAGCAAGGAATTGGAAGTCGATAAATAGGTACCACTTCGGTAGGAAGGTAACAGCGTTCTGTGCACCTCGGCGTCTAGTCATGCCGGCCACATGACCACGGAGAAGTCTTTGGACAGCGCTGGCGCTTTGGCTTGGAAACGGAGATGAGCACCGCAACCTTAGACTCAGATTCGACTAGCTTTTGAGCAAGGGAAACCTTGACCTTTACCTTAATAGACGAAACACACTGTCTGGGGCAGTGATGCCCTAGTGCTTCGGGGGGGGGGGGGGGAAACAGTGGGAGTCCTATGTCTGGGGCAAGGGATGCTCTGTATCCTTGGTGCTTGGGGGGGGGAACAGTGGGAGGGCATCTGGAGTTCTGGCCCTGCTGGTGCACCTCCTGATGGCACCTGGGTTTTGGCCAATTGTGTGACACAGAGTGTTGGACCGGATGGGCCATTGGCCTTATCCAACATGGCTTCTCTTACATTCCTATGCCTCCAAACACCCCCCTCCCATATAATCATTAAGCCTTGGAACATATGGGTCATAACGCGGAAAAGAATGCCTCTGAGTGGGTCCAGAGCTCCTTTCCCTCACTATAGCTCGCTGAGAGAATTTGGGACCCTTCTTTCAGTGTAGTGGTTAGGAGCGTGGGCTGCAATCTGGGAGAGCCGGGTTTGATTCCCCACGCCTCCACAGGCAGCTGCGGGTGTGACCGTGGGTCAGTCCCAAGTTCTCTCGGAGCTGTTCTCTCAAGAGTCGTCCTCGAAGGAGCTCTCTCAGCCCCGCCTACCTGCCAGGGCGTCTGTTGTGGGGAGGGGAAGGGAAAGGAGATTGTGAGTCGCCCTGAGACTCCTTCGGGTAGTGAAGGGCAGGGTATAAATCCAATCTCCTCCTCCTCCTCCTTTCCTTCTTGCCCATTCCGTTAGCTCACCCACTGCACCCTCCTTTCTTCGCCACTGCCTCTTTCTACCTCACACATCAGTCGCTGCCTCTCTCCTCCTTGGTCCCCTGCCTCGTCTTCCCCCCCCACCACCACTGCCTCCTTTCCCGTCTCAAGACAGAGGCTACAGCCACCATCGACAGTGTTTACACGGTTGCCAGGCAACCCTCCAAATGGCAGCGGAGCTCTCCGGATGTGGCATCGTGGGGATCCGGTATAGATTTGTTTTTAGCAAGACGGGTCGCGGTCAATGTTCCCTCTAAGCTGTGGAGTCTTGTGAGCAAAAATTCTACTTTGTGAGCTACTGGCATTAGAGTTGTGAGCGAGCGATTTGGCTACTGCATAAATCAGTTTGCTCCGGAGCCCTCCTTCCTGAGCTGAGACAGAAATGTGTGAGCCGGAGGCTGAAAAACTGTAAACTAGCTCACACTAACTCAGCTTAGAGGGAACACTGGTCGCGGTGTTAGTCTGTCTGCAGCAGTAGAAAAGAGCAAGAGTCCAGGAGCACCTTCAAGACTAACGAAACGGGTGGCGGGGCGGGAGTTTTTGTGAGTCACTGCTCGATTTTTATAAAAAGCCACCTGATGTTCTGGGGTCCTTCTTCCAACCTGGGGTCCACCGCCCCCTGATTTGCGGTAGGGTTGCCAGCCTCCAGGTGGGGCCTGGAGATCTCCCGCTTTTACAGCCAATCTCCAGCTGACAGAGATCAGCTCCCTTGGAGAAAAGGGCTGCTTTGAAGGGTGGACTCCATGGTGCGGAGGCCCCTCCCCTCCACAAACCCCGCCCTCTCCTGGCTCCATCCCCAAAGTCTACAGGTATCTTCCAACCCAGACCTGGCAACCCTAGTTTGTGTAAATATCCCCCTCACCCTACACGGCGCCATCGTGCGTATTTGTTGATCCACACTCCGGAGTCATGTTCAGAATGAGATCGACTGAAAGCACAACTGGAATCCTCGTAGCAGTCCGGCACTGTGTGTCGATTTATTTACTATTTGCTTTGTTAAAAGCATGGAGCTGCGGTGGCTCAAGTGGTTAAGACGCTGAACTGCAGGCTGTGGAAGGTTAGTAGTTCAGCAGTTCGAGACCCGGGCTGCCGCATGACGGAGTGAGCTCCCGTCTCTCGTTCCAGCTCCTGCCAACCTAGCGGTTCGAAAGCAAGAAATTGCAAGCAGATAAATAGGGACCGCTTCACTGGGAAGGGAACAGCGTTCCGTGCGCCTTGGTGTTTAGGCATGCCGGCCACATGACCACAGAAACGTCTTCGGACAGCGCTGGCTCTTCGGCTTTGAAACGGAGATGAGCACCGCAACCCTAGAGTCGGACTCGACTGGCTTTCGAGCGAGGGAAACTTTACCTTTACCTTTGTTAAAAGATCCCTACCCCGACTTTCCCCTTGGCTCAAGGCGGCTTGATGGGAGGCTTCCTCCGTCCTGCACCTCCCTATTCAGTAGAAATAAAACCTGAATTCTTCTGCCGAGGATTTTGCAAGCGTCCACACCTCGGTTTCATTCGCTTGACTGAACCTCTTGGGGTTTCCTCTGAATACCTGAGAAGCTTTCCTGAGAAACCCCCTCCCCCAATAACTTTGGCTTTCCCTCAGGGGAAGAATTCAGGGGCCAGTCTTGAATGGCGGTGAAAATTAGCTTTCTTGTGACCGACCTGTAAGCCAGTGAGACTGATCAGCTTGGCTTCCAGCCTGGTATAGTGGTTATGAGCGTGGACTCTAATCCGGGAGAAGTGGCTTTGATGCCCCACTCCTCCCCATGCAGCTGCTGGTGTGACCTTGGGTCAGTCACAAGTTATTTCCGAGCTGTTCTCTCAAGAGCAGTCCTTGAAAGAGCTCTGTCAGCCCCACCTACCTCACAGGCAATGCTCCCTCTAAGCTGTGGAGTAGGGGTGTGGGGGGAAAAATTGGCCCATTCGGATTCGGCTGAATCGGGCCGAATCAATTTCGGTGGGCAGTAAGACTCCCGCATGTCAGTTTCGTCAGTACCAGCTGATTGGGGAGTCTTTCGGCCAGCCGGATGTCAATTTCAGCCCCATTATCAAGTGGTTAAGACGCTGAACTGCAGGCTGTAGAAGGTCAGTAGTTCAGCAGTTCAAGACCCGGGTGCCGCAAGACGGGGTGAGCTCCCGTCTCTAGTTCCAGCTCCTGCCAACCTAGCAGTTCGAAAGCAAGAAATTGCAAGTAGATAATTAGGGACCACTTCGGTGGGAAGGTAACAGCGTTCCGTGCGCCTTGGTGTTTAGTCATGCCGGCCACATGACCACGGAAACGTCTTCGGACAGCGCTGGCTTTTCGGCTTTGAAACGGAGATGAGCACCGCAACCCTAGAGTCGGATTCGACTGGCTTTCGAGCAA
>NW_015171083.1:0-11489 GCF_001447785.1 Gekko japonicus | reverse complement strand
AGATTGTAAGCCAGTCTGAGATTCCTTTGGGTAGTGAAGGATGGGGTATAAACCCAATCTCCTCCTCCTCCTCCTCCTCCTCCTCTCAGAGCTCTCTCAGCCCCACCTACCTCACAGGGAGGGGAAAGGAGATTGTAAGCCAGTCTGAGATTCCTTTGGGTAGTGAAGGATGGGGTATAAATCCAATTTCCTCCTCCTCTTCCTCCTCTTCTTCTCCTCCTCCTCCTCTCAGAGCTCTCTCAGCCCCACCTACCTCACAGGGAGGGGAAAGGAGATTGTAAGCCAGTCTGAGATTCCTTTGGGTAGTGAAGGATGGGGTATAAATCCAATTTCCTCCTCCTCCTCCTCCTCTTCTTCTCCGTCTCTCAGAGCTCTCTCAGGCCCACCTACCTCACAGGGAGGGGAAAGGAGATTGTACACCTCTCTGAGATTCCTTTAGGTAGTGAAGGATGGGGTATAAATCCAATCTCCTCCTCCTCCTCTTCTTCATCTCCTCCTCTCAGAGCGCTCTCAGCCCCACCTACCTCACAGGGAGGGGACGGGAGATTGTAAGCCAGTCTGTGATGCCGAGTGAAGGCCCGGGTATCAATCCAATCTCCTCTTCTTCTTCCTTTCAACTTAAAAAGGGCTGCTAAAACTTTACCCTGAAGGTCCCAGGTTCCACCCCCAGCATTTCCAGGGAAAAGGAATCAGGCAGAGGTGATGGGAAAGACCCCTGCCTGAGACCCTAGAGAGCTGCTGCCAGTCTGAGTGGACAATACTGACCTTGAGGGACTGATGAACTGATTCAGTAGAAGGCCGCTTCATGTGTACTCGGCTAGGGCTGTGCCGTGAGACCGATTTCCATCATCTTGAATTGCTGCGTTTCATCTTCCTCCCGCTGTTGATCAGCGTTGTTTTGATGGTTGCTTTTAATCATCCAACCAGCTGTTTTATGTTTTGTAGTTTAATAGAAACAGTGTGGTTTTTAAAAAAATGATAATAGGTGAATGATTGATTGTTTATTATTTATTGCCAGTGAGGTATGGAACTTAGAATGTCGGCGGACCAATCCAGATTCAATTTTCCACTATACCACAAAGGTTTCAGTGGGTAACCTCAGGCCAGTCGTCCTTTCTGTAGCCTGCCCACCTTGCAGGGCTGTTGTGCAGATTCAGCTGTGAGGACCCCACCATAAACTCCTTAGAGGTAGGGTGGTTTTGTTGCTGCTGTTCATTTTAATAGTAGCTTTCAGCATTATGCATTGCTTTTACGGAATTTCCTAAGCAAAAAAAGAAAAAGGAAGGAAGGAAGGAAGGAAGGAAGGAAGGAAGGAACGAAGGAAGGAAGGAAGGAAGGAAGGAAGTTTCAGCATTACGCATTGATGGAAGGAAGGAAGGAAGGAAGGAAGGAAGGAAGGAAGGAAGGAAGGAATCTAATTTGGGGAAAACAGGGTGGGACAAAGACAATGAAGAATCCGGATTAATACTTCATTTCCGAGGCATTACAGCGCTTGTTAAAACACAGATATTATATTATATCCTAACATTTTTGACTGGTGCCCAACTAAGAAGATTACCATTCTGATGAATATTTTGAATCCACATGGAATATTTTACATTGATGTATCATCTTGAGAAGAGAAGATACATCATGATGTAATATATTCCCAAAGAAGTGATTTGAACGAAATGAAGTATTAATCCGGAATCTTCGCTGTGCTGATATTGCTCTATGCTTATTGCATTGTGTTGATATTGCTCTATGTCGATTGCACTTTGTGTATGCTTTGTATTCTATACATTGTCTCACTATTTATGTCTTTTTGATAGAATATATGTCTTTTCAGCATCCTATTTCTCAGCTTGCTTTCCTTTTCAGCTTATTACTTTAAAGCAGTAATTGTTCTCTCCTTTAAAAAATGAACCACTTTCCAAGCCTTTAGTGATTAGAAGCTGGAATACAGATTTGGGAAACCAAATAAGCAGAGTATTGCCTTTTCAGTTGTAGTGGCGGGGAATGCAGGCAGAATGACCAAATATAGTCCAGCACAATTCGGCGAGTATTCTGTAGCGTCTCTTGGTCTCCTGAACCTGTTGCCTGAGCAGCCACAAGCTCGCCTCTGATGTTGTAGCTAAATTGCTCGTCTTTTGCTAGAATGTTTTGCGGGATCACTGTAACTATGGATTAAAAAACCAACTGTGGCCCCCGTCACATGGCAAAGTTGCCGCGGGAGAGGCACGGATGGTGGGCGGATTATCCGGGCGCGATCACACCCCAACATCTGGGAAGTGGAGCGCACTGGTGGCTTACCGCCGACAATGCGCCTTAAAAAACGAGTACCTCCCAAGTTGGCTGTGACCCGATGGCGCTTTCTGCCACCACTGCACGTGAAGTGCTTCGAACACCCAAAGCAGTGGATAAATGCGAAGCATGACTGTCATGGGTTTCAATGGGATGAATGCAGAGGTTGCATTCGAAAGCTGGTGGATCTTTCCTCTGGTGCAGAAAGACTTACATGGGTGGATACAGTTGCCAACTCTGTTGGGAAATTCTTGGAGGTTTGGGGGTAGAACCTGGGAAGGACGGGGTTTGGGAAGGGGAGGGACCTCTGTAGTATCTGATGCCATAAGGCCTACCCTCCAAAGCAGCCATGTTCTCCAGGAGAACTAATCACTGTCATCAGGAGATCCATCGGGAGACATCCAGGGCCCAACTGGAGGTTGGCAGCCTTACCTCTTCCATCAGAGTAAGGCTCCTTTTCTTGGAGAAAGACTCTGCCATGAGCAAAATGGGGATTTTGAATCCCGCTCTACGTCAGCTGCAGCACAAGCCATTTCGGAGTGAGTCTCCTTCACTGATGTCACAGAGCCATGTAGCCAATGACGTAGCATGGTCACTGAGGGCAAATGAAGCCAGTTCAGAGGGAGGGTGCTCCATCGTGAGTCTGAACTGTCCTCGTTCAGTAGAGGAGAACAATGCGATCCTCTTTACCTTCAGAGAGATCACTGGAAAAACAGGCACCAAAGGTTTTATTTATTAATTATTTGAGGGGGGGGGGGTTTGGCTGCTGCTTCAATTTTTTTTAAACCAAACCTTCCCTTTCTATTTAGCACTTGTTACGGAACATGTTTTCAAAAATCCTGTTTTTGTTGTTTATCCATAGCATCTGGAACTTGCAGGTAACCTACCACAGTGCAGGGAGGTTCCACTAAGCAATCCATGGCTGTGAGACCTATTCTCCATAATACCTAAAAAAAAGGGGTCTAAGCTGGTGGCTCTTGTGGTATCTTGGAGTCACGAGGGCCATCATTGAATTATGCCCCGTGTGAAGAAAGACACCCTTTTAGCCTGACTTTCTTGCAAATAAACTTCATCGGTTCCCTCCGAGTTCTTGTATTATGAGAGCGAAGGAAAAGTCTCTCTGTCTCTCCACATTATTCATCATGCACATTTTTCCACTATACTTTGGAGACAAAGAGTGGGGAAAGGAAAACCGCCCACACAATTAAAAGCTGTTTCACATTTGGCACGGAGCTTTTTGAGTAGGAAGGGAAATGATGCAGACTTTGGGCTTCCTTTTTCAGGAGAATCATAGAAGATAGAAAATGAGTTTTTCCGACTCTTATTGTTTTGGTCGGGAGTTATCGTTATCACACATTCTGATTTCTCTTTCTCTATGGGAGCCATATCTGTGTAGAAACACCATGACGAACTAAACATTCCCATATGTAATCTCACCATCCTTACAAACGTCTTATAAAGGTAGGCCACTATCGGTATGGCTACGTCGCTGGTGGGGGGGTGAGGGTGACACAGTTTGCTTAGAGCCAGTTTGGTGCCATGGTTAAGAGCGCAGACTCTAATCTGGGAGAACCGGGTTTGATTCCCCACTCCTCCACATGCAGCTGGTGGGGTGACCTTGGGTCAGTCACAAGTTCTCTCAGAGCTGTTCTCGAAAGAGAAGTTCTCGAAAGAGCTCTCTCAGCCCCACCTACCTCACAGGGTGTCTGTTGTGGGGAGGGGGAAGGGGAAGGAGATTGTAAACCCCTCTGAGATTCCTTTGGGTAGTGAAGGGCGGAGTATAAATCCAATCTCCTCCTCCTCGTCGTCCTCCTCCTCGTCCTCGTCCTCGTCCTCCTCCTCGTCATCCTCCTCCTCCTCCTCTTCTTCTTCTTTTGTAGGGGGTTACATGATAGGTCCTGTTTCTATGTGGGACCTAATAAGCACCATGTCTTTTTCGTAGAAAAAGAGGTGCAGGAGCTCATTAGCATAACTCATTAGCATAACTCATTTGCATATGCCACACCCCCTGACATCACCGGTAGTGTGTCAGACATTTATGATGTCTTCCAGAAGTGGAATGGAGAGTTACGCTAGTTACGCTAATTGAAGTGATCTGTCCCTATAGATCTAGCCTGCTGCAGAATTCACATGGGTCTCTCTTCTGCCCATAATAAAACCCGGAACAACTAAATCGCCGCCATGGGAATGAATTCCAGAAACCACCCATGAGTCTTATTGCACATCTGCAGGAGTCCACCACAGAAGACATGTTTCTTTTGTTTGTGGGTATGGAAACATGAGAAGACAGCTTTACTTTGCACTGTCAACTGGTGAGAGGGAGAGGTTGATTTCTCACTATGGGCGGGACTTCTGAGCGGCAGAATCGGCTAGAGGGGCCTGCGCTGTGTTCTGCTTTCACCAAAGCCTATCATAAGAAAATCAGAAGAGCCCTGCTGGATCAGGCCAATAGTCCCATCTAGTCCGGCATGTGGTCTCACACAGTGGCCAACCAGTTCCTCTGGACAGCCAACAACAGAGCATAGAGGCCGAGGCCTACCCCTAATAAGAACATCAGAAGGGCCCTGCTGGATGAGGCGAATAGTCCCACAACAACAGGGCAGCGAGGCCGAGGCCTTCCCCTGATGAGAACATCAGAAGAGCCCTGCTGGGTCAGACCAGTGAGGGTCCATCTAGTCCAGCATCCCATCTCACACAGTGGCCAACCAGTTCCTCTGGACAGCCAACAACAGGGCAGAGAGGCCGAGGCCTTCCCCTGATGAGAATATCAGAAGAGCCCTGCTGGGTCAGGCCAACAGTCCCATCTACAGCATCCTGGATGAGAATATGGCCAACCAGTTCCCCTGGACAGCCAACAACAGGGCAGAGAGGCCGAGGCCTTCCCCTGATGAGAATATCAGAAGAGCCCTGCTGGGTCAGACCAGTGAGGGTCCATCTAGTCCAGCCTCCTGTCTCACACAGTGGCCAACCAGTTCCTCTGGAGAGCCAACAACACGGCACAGAGGCCGAGGAGTGGGGCATCAAACCCGGTTCGCCAATAACAGAGTCCGTGCTCTTAACCACGACACCTGATTGGCTCTCTAGAAAGGAGATGTTGTTCCACAATTCTGGGGCTGCTGCAGAAAAGGCCCTCTCTTGTGTACCCACCAGATGAGTTTCTTTCACTGTTGGCAGTCAGGAGGGGGTCTCCCTGTGATCTTAATTCCTGGGCAGGAACATACGGGAGAAGATGGACCTTCAGATACCCTCATTCCAAGCCATGCAGCGCTTTCATCCAAGCCCAGATGGGAAGCGACCCGCTTTGTTAATACCGTCATTATGGCTCATCTGAATTGAAAAATTCACAATGATAATATTTGAATGTCTTTAGATCTGGCTGTCATTCTGGCCAGTTTGGTGTAGTGGTTAAGTGCGCAGACTCTAATCTGGGAGAACCGGGTTTTATTCCCCCCTCCTCCACTTGCAGCTGCTGGATGACCTCGGGCAAGCCACAGTTCTGTCAGAGCTGTCCTTGAAAAAGAGCAGTTTCTGTCAGAGCTCTCTTGGCCCCACCTACCTCACAGGGTGTCTGTTGTGGGGAGGGGAATGGAAAGGAGTTTGTAAGCCACTCTGAGACTCCAAGTGAAGGGTGGGGTATAAATCCAATTTCTTCCTCCTCCTCCTCTTCTTCGGGTTAGAACGGATAAAAAGAAGCCCTTCTTCACCCAAAGAGTGATTGTGAAATTCACTGCCACAGGAAGTGGTGGTGGCTACAAGCATGGACGGCTTCAAAAGGGAATTAGATAAGCATATGGAGCAGAGGTCCATCAGTGGCTCTTAGCCACAAGGTATAGATAGGGGCTCTGGGGCAAGTGATGCTCTGTCTTCTTGGTGCTTGGGGGGGTGTCAACAGTGGGAGGGCTTCTAATGTCCTGGCCCCACTGGTGGACCTCCTGATGGCACTGGTATTTCTGGCCACTGTGTGACACAGAGTGTTGGACTGGATGGGCCTTTGGCCTGATCCAGCATTGGCGTCTCTTATGTTCTTATGTTCCCTAAGACAGAGTTCAAGAAGGTCAAAAGGAGGGGAGAAAACAAGGAGAGAATGACCTTGCAGGTCTCTTACTGACAGGGGCATTGACCAGCCAGCCAGGATTATACACAGATCTAGCCACCAAAAAGGATTTCCCCAATGGGTCTGTCGTTCTGCAGTGTTACTCCGACCAATGGCTGGCTCACGGTCTCAGAGAGAATGTGGGCAAATATTTTATTGGCGTGCTCTGGCATGTAGGTATGCAGCTCTGCAAACTGGGGGGAGAGATGACCAATGTCGTCCCCCTCCCCCGGGCTGCTGTTGGGGCCCATTGACAGTAGCACTTATAAGCATTTGGGCTTCCCTGCAATTGTTGTTGTTGTTCAGTCGCACAGTCGAGTCCGACTCTTTGCGACCCCATGGACCAGATCACGCCAGGCCTTCCTGTCTTCCGCCGTCCTCTGAAGTTTGCTCAATTTCATGCATCTATGACACTGTCTAACCATCTCATGCTTTGCTGTGCCCGTCTTCTTTAACCTTCAATCCCTGCAATAGATGCAGCTAGTTCCATAAAGAGCTTATGCATTGTTAGAGAACCTGTTCAGTAACAAAAGACAAGAGCCCCAGTTAGTGTCTTTGGCCAGACCTGTCTGACCTTCCAGCAAGTCTTTTGGAGATCTGGCCTTGCATCCCTATCAGTATATATTTGAGGGCTCTATTACTGAAAGGTTACTAGGAGTTTTCAAAATGACTCCAGTGCATCATTACGAGACAGCAGGGGTGGGTCTGCGTGACCTGGATTGACCTGGAGAGAGCTTTGAGAGAACTGCTCTTTCAAGAACAGCTCTGACAGAACTATGACTTGCCCAAGGTCATCCAGCAGCTGCAACTGGAGGAGTGGGGAATCAAACCCGGTTCTCCCAGATTAGAGTCCGCGCACTTAACCACTACACCAAACAGCATAGTGTAGGCTGCCGGTGTGATGCCGAAGTGGACAGAGATGATCCCGGTTGTCTTGTAGCTGTTCGGATCTCCGGCGCCCCATTTTTGCTGCCTCCGAATGCGAATCCAGCCTGTGGTTGTTTTTATTTTTAGTGCTACTTCCTGTTTCTGCAACCTGAATTTTTCCTTCATAAAAGTGTACACTTTTTAATGTCATCTGTGCCATAGTAAAGCCTCATAATAGATACGTTATTGGGGGAGGGCTTCCAAATTCCAGGTGAGCAGTTCCAGGGAAACCACTGTAATAAGACGCTAAATATTTAAAGAAATAATTAAACATCATTGAAAACTTAACATTTGTGATTATCTCTTTTTTTAGCATACAGTATGTAGAATGTCAATTAAAGTACAATCACAGTTTACAGTTGTATAGTATAAAATCTAAGCAACCAATTTCAAGAGCTAGGTAATGAAGTCATCGACATCAGGAATGATTATTTCCCTAATATTTACTAGTTATTATATGATAATATTAACCTCATATTAAGAAAAATGTTTTCTTACTCTTTTCTTATGTTTCTTGCTTATATGTTTTCCTACCTGGCCCTATAGATAGGAAATAATGGAAAAACAATGCTGAAGTATTGATTATTTTACTATGTTTTGATTTATCGTGATATTCTTTGCTATGATACCCTTTCACGTTTTATATTCCTATATTCCGCAAGGTCCTTAAAATGTGTTTAACAAAGGATGATTTATGCTTCTCACTTTTCCCTGTGTCCTTTTTCATTTTGTATCCCCTTAAATGTTTTTATTATATATACATGTATACATATATAATCATCATCATCGTTTTATTACAGTTCGTAACCAGCACAAAACAGTCCAAAGAGATCAAAAACTGAAAATTTGGATACTAATATAGAAACATTTACAGATAACTAAAATGAAATATCATACAATCTATACCTGTATCACACCTTTACATACTGTTTACGAATTCTGTCGGCTGCTGCTAAAAATTTGGCACACGCCAGCGTGATCTCTGGATTGGAATCTGATAGAAGCATATTGCTTATTACAATATTCGAGAAACCTGAGAATCTTTCCTGGATAGGCTGAATAAATCTATCTCGTATTTGTAGTACCCACAGCTAAGCAGAATAGGTGTGATCGTATCCACTTCTCCGGTACCGCACAGGGTATGATTATTTTCCGGATGTTGATGTCTTTATTCGTTTGGAAATTACCTAGCTCTTGAAACTGGTTGTTTACAATTTATACTATACAACTGTAAATTGTAATTGTACTTTCATTGACATTCGACATAGTGTACTCTAAAAGGAGTGAAAAATAATTACAGATGTTAAGTTTTCAATTATATTTATGTAATTATTTCATAGGAGCTGTGGTGGCTCAAGTGGTTAAGACGCTGAACTGCAGGCTGTGGAAGGTCAGTAGTTTAGCAGTTCGAGACCCGGATGCCGCAAGACGGAGTGAGCTCCCGTCTCTAGTTCCAGCTCCTGCCAACCTAGCAGTTCGAAAGCAAGAAATTGCAAGTAGATAAATAAGTACCACTTCGGTGGGAAAGGAACAGCGTTCCGTGCGCCTTGGTGTTTAGTCATGCCGGCCACATGACCACGGAAACGTCTTCGGACAGCGCTGGCTCTTCGGCTTGGAAACGGAGATGAGTACCGCAACCCTCGAGTCGGACTCGACTGGCTTTCGAGCAAGGGAACCTTTACCTTTACCTTTAATTATTTCTTTCAATATTCAGCGTCTTATACAGTGGTTTTCCTGGTGTTGCTGATTCTGTAATTACACTGAAAACTTCCAGGTGAGGCTAGAATTACAACAGATCTCCAAACTATATAAAGTGGCTGCTTTGGAGGAGGAGGAGGAGGAGGAGGAGGAGGAGATTGGATTTATAACCCGTCCTTCACTTGGAGTCTCAGAGCGCCTTACAATCTCCTTTCCCTTCCCCTCCCCACAACAGACACCCTGTGAGGTTGGTGGGGCTGAGAGAGCTCTGACAGAAACTGCTCCTTTTCAAGAACAGCTCTTATCAGAACTATCGCTTGCCCAAGGTCATCCAACAGCTGCGAGTGGAGGAGTGGGGAATCAAACCCAGTTCTCCCAGATTAGAGTCCACGCACTTCACCAAGGTGGATTCTATGGCATTATACCCCACTGGGGTCCCTCCCCCCCCCAATCCTCCCCTCCCCAGGTTCCACTCCACAAATCTCCTGCATTTTCCGAACCCGGAATTGGCAGCCCTACGCAGAGGCCGAATGTTGGGCCGAATGTTGGATGTGCCCGCAAGCAGTGTTCCCTCTAAGCTGAGTTAGTGTGAGCTGGCTCACTGTTTTTTAACCTCTGGCTCACAGATTTTTGTCTCAGCTCAGGAAGGAGGGCTCCAGAGCAAACTGATTGATGCAGCAGCCAAATCGCTTGCTCACAGCTTTATTGCCGGTAGTTCACAAAGTGGAATTTTTGCTCACAAGACTCAACAGCTTAGAGGGAACATTGCCCCCAAGTCTGCCCACTCCCCTCTATAAAGCGGCCTCTATTCTGGAGGCAGGGACTTTAAACCTGTCATTCCACCCTCAGCGATGAAGCTCATCAGATGAGTTCGGGCCAGTCACTGCCTGGCCTACCTCACAGGGTTGTTCTGAAGATAAAAAGTGATGATGGGGGGGGACCTCATATGTTTCGCTGCTTCTAGCCCAAGGAGGGCTTCAGAGAGCAGCACTTCCTGCCCGTCTGCCTGACTCACTTGCCCTCCCGCAGCCCTGAGACTTGCCACTCGCCCGGCCGGGCCCCATGGGCCACAGGGAGGGAGGGATCAAAGGACACCCCCTTGATGGAGGGCTCTTTTTTTAAAAAAATGCCAGGGCGAACCTTCGCCCAAGCGCATATCGGCAACCTGGGGGAAAAAATGGCCGCCGAAAAGCGGAAGCCTCGGGCTTCCAACCGGAAGTAGCTGTGGAACGGAGGAGAGTGATCAGACACTGGGGTGCACCGATGACAACCGTTGCACTCTGTTTACCACCACTTGGGACCGAGTGGCAGAGTACAACGGTGTAAACGGCTTTGTAACGGTTAGGGACGGGAGGCAGATGTTCGCCATGTGAATGCCGGTAAGTACACCGGTTGGAATCGTCACCTATTCCGTTACAAATGCCGCGTCTGAACGCACCCACTGTGTTGGACTGGATGGGCCACTGGCCTGATCCGACATGGTTTCTCTTACGTTTTTATGGCCCCTTTGGGATAAGGCTGCCTGTAAAAAAGGTGGAAGAGAGAAGAAGAAGAAGAAGAAGAGATTGGATTTATACCCCGCCCTTCACTACCCAAAGGTGTCTCAGAGCAGCTTACAAACTCCTTTCCCTTCCCCTCCCCACAACAGACACCCTGTGAGGTCGGTGGGGCTGAGAGAGCTCTTGACAGAAACTGCTCTTTTTCAAGAACAGCTCTTATCATAACTATGGCTTGCTCAAGGTCATCCAGCCAGGTGCAAGTGGAGGAGTGGGGAATCAAACCCGGTTCTCCCAGATTAGACTCCACGCACTTAACCACTACACCAAACCACTACACCAAACATACATCTCCCCAAGGTCCTGAGAGGAAAAGCAGGATACAAATAATGTTACCTGCCGACCATTTTTCTTCTCACCTTGACACAGTGAGTACTCCTTCTTTCTGTGTTATACCTCTGAGGATGCCAGTCACAGCTACTGGTGAAACGTCAGGTCCTACGATGCCAAGGCCACGGCCACACAACCCGGAAAATCTACTGCAACTAAGGTTAGCAACTACCTGTGAGTAAGAGACAGCTATTTAATTTAATTTGGCGAAGCTTTGATTCTGAGTAAACACGCCCGTCTGGTGTCTGAGAAGGCGTGTGTGGAATATTCCGAGCCCTTGAGTACTATGCTCATTAGAACACTGTCAAGATAAAGTGTTTCAATAAGTGCCCCGAAGTGCCTGTTTACTCACATAAACATTTGCATAGTAGTGAAGTCCCGGGAGAGGAGAGGTTATGTATGGTGCATGTAATAAACTAGGGGGAAAATAATAATCTGCCCTTTCTATTGCTATATTGCTTGGGGCTAGAGGCCATAGGTATGGCCACACAAGCGTAGACAGCTTTAACAGGGGATTAGACAAATTCATGGAGGAGAGGTCTATTGGTGACCTCTGATCCCTCCTGTTAACCCTTCACATGAACTGGTTGGCCCCTGTGTGA
>NW_015171082.1:27186-31738 GCF_001447785.1 Gekko japonicus | reverse complement strand
ATAATTGCCTCTTTCCATGAGTCTGGCACGTTCTTGCTCACTCGTATGTCGTTGGATAAAGCTTCCAGGGCCGGAACAAGTTCTTCTTTCATTTTTTAATAAAACTTTGCAGTAAATCCGTCCGGCCCTGTCAGCCAGCGTCTTCTGACTGACAGTTCAAGCCTCCAAACACTGTTGGTGTGAATTGGAATGTTGGGCCCCACTATGGCTTTATATATAAGGGAGTGATAAGAAGGGGAAGACAATAGTATTAAGAAAATTCTTATTTACATGCTGGTTGCTATAAGGAATACGATTCTGTTCAGTTGCATGAACACCATTATATATATGCTATTTACTATTTTTGAATGAAGGAGTACCTTTGGCAGACTGATAACCAGTATCCCAACCTGCAAATATTTATATGGCATGGTGATTTTAATAAATAAGCATTCTCGAGAAAGCCAGTTTGGTGGTGAAGTGCGCAGACTCTCATCTGGGAGAACCGGGTTTGATTCCCCACTCCTCCACTTGCACCTGGCTGGCTGGCCTTGGGCAAGCCGTAGCTCTGATAAGAGCTGTCCTTGAAAAAGAGCAGTTTCTGTCAGGAGCTCTCTCAGCCCCACAGACCTCACAGGGTGCCTGTTGTGGGGAGGGGGAGGGAAAGGAGTTTGTAAGCTGCTCTGAGACTCCCTTGGGTAGTGAAGGGCAGGGCATAAATCCAATATCCTCCTCTTCTTCTTTGTGTTTTAATTTCTTAGTAGGGAGGTCCAGAAAGGACTCCCAGGCATGATCACATGGGATGAATCATACAAGCCCATTGGCTGCTCCACGTGCAAAGCATTGGGGGCAGTGCTTGATATCTATCTATCTATCTATCTATCATCTATCTATCATCTATCTATCTATCTATCATCTATCTATCTATCTATCTATCTATCTATCTATCTATCTATCTGTCAATCACATTTGCACCCCACCCTCCCCGCAATGCAGGCTCACAGTCAGTACTAAAATACAATTAAAACACCATAAAATCATATAAAACGATTGCATTCTTAATATTTATTTAATAGTTATTCAGGATGGCTTATCTCGATGTCCTCTCTAGAAATCCTTCTGCTCAGGATCTTCCTGGGGCACAGACTAGATGTTGAGGACCAGGAACAAGGGCTCCATGGTGGCGGTAGCTCCCTAGCTGAAAGCCTGGCGGAAGAGCTCCGTCTTGCAGGCCCTGTTGAACTGCCAAAGATCCCGCGGGGCCCTGATTTCCTCCGGGACCTCGTTCCACCAAGATGGGGCCACCACCAAGAAAGCCCTGGCCCTGGTAATAGCAACCCTGGCCTCTTTCGGGCCATGGAGCTTTGAGACCCCAACAGTAGTGCTCTCTGGGGTATATATGGGGAAAGGCGGTCCCGTAGGTATGTTGGACCCTAGCCATATTGAGCTTTAAAGTCAAGAACCAGCACCTTGAAGCGCATTTGGTATGCTATTGGCAGCCAGTGCAGTTGGCGCAGCACAGGCCGGATGTGCTCCCTCTTGGGAAGACCCATCAAAAGCCTGGCTGCTGCATTCCACACTAGCTGCAACTTCCGGATCTGCAACAAGGGCAGCCCCATGAAGAGAGCGTTACAGTAGTCTAATCTCGAGGTGTCCATAGCATGGGTCACTGTTGCTAGGTCCGCATGGTCGAGGAAGGGAACCAACTGCCTGATCAGCCAAGGATGATAAAAGGCCGACCTTGCAGTGGCCGCAACCTGGGCCTCCATAGTTAAGGAGGCATCCAGAAGCACTCCAGGACTCCTAACCTTCGGTGCTGGAAACAACGGCGCCCCGTTGAAGATCGGGAGTGGGATCCCTACCCCTAGACCATCACGGCTCAAGCACAGGACCTCCGTCTTCATTGGATTCGGTTTCAGCCGACTCAGCCTTAGCCAACCGGCCACGGTCTTTTGGTCTGGAGCCAGACCGGCCACCCAACATCAGATAGAGCTGGGTGTCATCAACGTACTGATGGCACCCCAGCCCATGCCTCCGGGCAATCTGGGCAAGGGGGCGCATATAGATATTAAATAGCATCAGGGACAGCACTGCCTCTTGAGGCACTCCACAGTCCAGTGGGTGCCTCTTGGACTGCTGTTCCCTTGGCACCACCCTTTGTCCCCGACCTTGGAGAAAGGATGCGAGCAATTGCAAGGCAAGCCCCTGAATTCCTATGTCAGCGAGGCGGCAGACCAGTAGCTGATGGTCAATTGTGTCGAACCCCACTGACAAGTCCAGCAAATTCAGCACTGCCAATCTGCCTCAATCCAGATGCCTACAAAGGTCATCTGTGAGGGCAACCAGCGCTGTCTCCATCCCGTGACCAGGGCGAAAGCCGGACTGGAAGGGGTCTAAAATGGAAGCGGCATCCAAAACGTTTGTAGCTGACTTGCTACCGCCCTCTATTAGTTTGCCAAATAGGGCAAATTGGAAACTGGCTGATAGTTTGCCAATTCAGCCAGACCCAATGATGGGTTTTTCAACAGAGTGCAGACTACTGCTTCCTTGAGCACCCGAGGGAACTGTCCCTCAATGAGGGATTTGTTAATAATCTCCCTCAAGGTGCCTCGAAACCGAGTATCAGACTTCTGGTTCATGGCAACACACTAGCAGACGTTTCTCCCGGACCTCCCAGGGAAGCGATCCACACGCCAGCAGTTGTGGGGGGGGGACTGGTCGCCACCCCCTCGAAGCCTTTGTAAAAGGCTCCTATCCATGGGGCTTTGAAGGGTAGCAACTTCGCCAGCGCGATGCTGGGGAACCCCCTTCCCCCCCGACGGTCCTGCCGCTGCTGCGTCTGCAATGGAACCAGAGCCACTGACCGAGACCAGCGTTGGAGATTGAGTGTGGAAAACATAACTTAAGTGAGGTCTTCGGAACATCAATAAACTGTGAGTCAAATTAAGCCGAAATGCTAAGACTTTAAAAGAAAGCCCCCCCGGGAACGGCAAGATGGGCGAGCGGGGGAGGGCCCCCTCCCATATGCATAAAGAGAAAAGGCGATTTGCCAAGGGGAAGCAGAAGTTAAAGCGTTGAAAGCTGTTTTAAATTTTAACTGCCTCCGGGGGCAGTTAAAACAATGGCTTGAAAGTTACATAATAAAAAATTGATCGACTATGTTCAATGTAATCAAAGCAATTTAGATTAACACTGATACAAGCAGTTGTAATGATCTCCTATACTTGGGTTTTTAGTTTGATGTCTTTTCTTTTTCCCATAGATGTAGTTCCCCCTCCCTATTTTCTGCTGTAGTTTATAGAAGATGTAATAAAAAAATCCCCTCCGGGCGCTTAAAAAAAAACAAAAGGTGCCTTGAAACCCATCACGGTCAGATCAAAGCAGTATGTGGTCGGATGAACAGCTAGGAGCAATTTAGAATCATAGAATGTTAGAGTTGGAAGGGGCCTTGCAGGTCATCTACTCCAACCCCCTGCACTCTGCAGGAGCATAGCTGAAAGATAGCCCCTACATACCTACATACTTACAACATACCCGAGAGATGGCCGTCCAGCCTTCTCTTGAAGACGTCCAGCAAAGGAGCCTCCACCACCTCCCAAGGCCGACTGTTCCACCACTCAACCACTCTCACAGTCAGGAAGTGTCTCCTGATCTTTAGCCGGTAACGACTCCCTTGTAATTCCCACCCATTAGATCTAGTCTTGCAATCCAGAGTGAGAGAGAATAGATCTGCTCCATTTTCTACATGACAGCCCTTCAGGTACTTGAAGACTGCAATCATGTCCCCTCTAAGCCTTCTCTTTCCCAGGCTAAACAGACCCAACTCTTTCAGCCTTTCCTCATAAGACTTGGATTCCAACCCTCTCACCATCCTGGTTGCCCTCTTCTGGACACGCTCAAGCTTGTTGACATCCTTCCTAAACTGTTGTGCCCAAAACTGGACACGGTACTCCAGGTGAGGCCTGACCATAGCAGAATAGAGTGGAACTACCACCTCCCGTGATCTGGACACAATGCTTCTGTTAATGCATCCTAAGATTGCATTAGCTTTCTTCGCAGTCACATTGCACTGCAGGCTCATGTTTAGCTTGTGATCAACTAGAACACCTAGATCAGCCAGAACACCAATTTGTCAACTTCCTCTAGGCTGAGTGGGTCGAAGTGATCCAGAACTAAAATCAAAGACGTGCATGGAGCCTTGAGCTCACTCACTGTATCAACTGTGGCGGGGAGGTCGCGGCAGAGCGACAAGACCTTATCCGCAAAATAGCTCGCAAATGCCTCACATCCCTTCTTTCGTTTCCCTGGGGGTTTGTTGCCTCCCCCTGTTCATCCAGGCAGCCCCTGAGCTCTGACCCGGGAAGGCACTGTGCTCCTCTGCCCCTTCCACCTCCCCAACAGGTACTTGAACAGCGCAAAACACAAGAGAGCACAGGCTGAAATCACTTAACTTGAAATACACACACACACATACACTATTTAATGCATATGTTAGCCGAATTGCTCTTTAGGAGAGACAATTGGAACAGTTTAATAATCGGGATTCAGGTCTATGTCTACGCAGGATGGGCTG
>NW_015171082.1:21519-26682 GCF_001447785.1 Gekko japonicus | reverse complement strand
TCTCTAAGGGTTGCTGAAGGACACTAGCTATGCTCAGTGGGGGAGTTGACTTGTGGGGTTCCACACAAGCAATCTTATCCCCTATGTATTTTTTCATAGTTCCTTCTGAATGCTAAGCAGAGAAAGGTTCACTCTAGAATTCTCAGATATCTCTATACTGAAAGATGGAGGAAGAAAATAAGACCATAAGAGAATCCATGTTGGATCAGACCAGTGGCCCATCCGGTCCAACACTCTCTGTGTCACACAGTGGACAAAAATACCAGGTGCCACCAGAAGGAGAAATCCTAGTCAATCCCTGTGACTCTGTGTCTCTTTTAGTCCCAGGGGGCCATACTGAACCAGCAAGGTATAGACAAGGGGTATAGAACTGTGGTTCTTGAACACAGCTAACTTCAGACAGCAGCACATTTTGTGGACGAGAGGGGGTGATATTTGGCTCTGCGCAACACAGTCCCAGTTCCTGCACCACATGAGACGTGGTGGTGGTGGTGGGAAGGGCCCCTGCTTTGTCACGCCTCTGCAGATTTGGATACAGTAGATGATGCCATCCTGTTGAGGAGTTTGGAGGCAGGAGGAGGCATCAGCGAAGGTCCAGCAGAGGTGCATCGGTGGCTATTAGCCACAAGGTATAGAGAGGGACTCTGGGGCAAGGGATGCTCTTTATTCTTGGGGGGGGAACAGTGGGAGGGCTTCTAATGTCCAGCTGGCCCCACTGCTGGACCCCCTGATGGCACCTGGTATTTCTGGCCCCTGTGTGACACAGAGAGTGTTGGACTGGATGGGCCATTGGCCTGATCCAACATTGGCTTTTCTTATGTTCTTATGACGTGCCTTGGCCTTTTTTGAATCATTCTTCAAGGACCACACTCTCTCCGGGTTGCCAAATGACACTACCTATGCTCAGTGAAGGAGTTGACTTGTGGGGTTCCACACAAGCAATCTTATCCCCTATGTATTTTTACACAGTTCCTTCTGAATGCTAAGCAGAGAAAGGTTCACTCTAGAATTCTCAGATATCTCTATACTGAAAGGTGGGGGAAGAAATCAGGCCAAAGGCCCATCCGGTACAACACTCTGTGTCACACAGTGGCCAAAAATACCAGGTGCCACCAGAAGGAGAAATCCTAGTCAATCCCTATGGCTCTGTGTCTCTATTAGTCCCCATGGGCCATACTGAACCAGCAAGGTATAGACAAGGGGTATAGAACTGTGGTTCTTGAACACAGCTAACTTCAGACAGCAGCACATTTTGTGGACGAGAGGGGGTGATATTTGGCTCTGCGCAACACAGTCCCAGTTCCTGCACCACATGAGACGTGGTGGTGGTGGTGGGAAGGGCCCCTGCTTTGTCACGCCTCTGCAGATTTGGATACAGTAGATGATGCCATCCTGTTGAGGAGTTTGGAGGCAGG
Organism: Gekko japonicus; assembly: GCF_001447785.1. NCBI lineage: Eukaryota > Metazoa > Chordata > Lepidosauria > Squamata > Gekkonidae > Gekko > Gekko japonicus. Next base: position 25,267 of record NW_015171082.1, on the reverse strand, counting down.
AGGAGGCATCAGCGAAGGTCCAGCAGAGGTGCATCGGTGGCTATTAGCCACAAGGTATAGAGAGGGACTCTGGGGCAAGGGATGCTCTTTATTCTTGGGGGGGGAACAGTGGGAGGGCTTCTAATGTCCAGCTGGCCCCACTGCTGGACCCCCTGATGGCACCTGGTATTTCTGGCCCCTGTGTGACACAGAGAGTGTTGGACTGGATGGGCCATTGGCCTGATCCAACATTGGCTTTTCTTATGTTCTTATGACGTGCCTTGGCCTTTTTTGAATCATTCTTCAAGGACCAGGCTCTAAGGGTTGGTGAAGGCAACCGGGGCGGAAGACAGGAAGGACTGGCGGGAGCTTGTCCATGGGGTCACGAAGAGCTGGACTCGACTGTGCGACTGAACAACAACAACCTTTTGAAAGCTTCTGAATGCTAAGCAGAGAAAGGTTCACTCTAGAATTCTCAGATCTCTCTATACTGAAAGGTGGGGGAAGAAAATAAGACCATAAGAGAATCCATGTTCGATCAGGCCAGTGGCCCATCCGGTCCAAAAAGTCTCTGTGTCACACAGTGGCCAAAAATTCCAGGTGCCATCAGAAGGAGAAATCCTAGTCAATCCCTGTGACTCTGTGTCTCTTTTAGCCTCAGTGGGCCATGCTGAACCAGGAACAAACTCAGGTTCGCTAGTTTAACTAAGTATGCAGTTTATTGAAGCACGACACCTGATTCTCCTCGGAATAGAGGGATATGAGAGGCACAAATGCTCTGAAGAGGAGGAGGAGATTGGATTTATACCCCGCCCTTCACTCGGAGTCTCAGAGCAGCTTACAAATTCCTTTCCCTTCTCTTCCCCACAACAGACACCCTGTGAGGTAGGTGGGGCTGAGAGAGTGTTCTCCCCGATGATGAGGCACAGGAAGCATCTGACAAATTTCCGAGTTGCTCCTTTGGAGATTGTTTAGTTTTTCAGTTTATGTCAAGGTGCTGGCTAGAATGCAGTCCAACTCATTAAAAAACCCACACCACAAACACAGAAAACACAAAGTCTGGTTTATCTGGTACAAATAATATCTTTAATGAACTGCGACTCTTCCTTAGCTGAGTTTTGTTTTCTCTGATTCAGAAAGAAACACTTAATCTTTGGTTGCCAACTGCCTGGAAGGAAAATGTGTGCTGTCCCTTTAGCAGAGACATCATGGGATGTTATTTATCTCTTCAGGTACCCATTTCCACACACCGCCTTCCTAGAGGGACAGTGAGACCCCTTATCACACCGCCTTCCTAGAAGGTCAGTGAGACCCCCTATCTGAGAAAGTGGATACCCCAATCTTTGGGGACCCCCTGGAGAGTTGGCAACCGCTCCGATTTGGGTTCTTTGGCCTCCCTTTCACCTGGTGATGCACTGAGTGGGGAGGACCATGTGGTCAAGGAACAACAGGTCTCAAAAACTCTTAAAGGTTTATTTGAACTATATACATATTATATAGGTTAGGCACAGAAATTAACACAGGCACTTTAGCACAACCTGGGCACAGAAAATAAACAGGATTTAAAACACAATTCCCCTGTCCCTACACACCCCTCTCTACCTCTGGAGACTGTGGGCCTCAGGATGGGATCTGCTTTCCCCCTCCTTGTTCGTGTGGAGAAAAAAATCCAGCCCTCCTCAGGACTGGTCACCGTTACTGACACCCTCCTGGGCTCTCCACCATGGTTTATAGTGGCCTGGTTTGCTCACGGAGTCTGAGGTGACCGGAACCCCACCTGCACACACCGCCTTGACGCTCTTGTCCAAGGCTGGACAAAGCCAAGAGTAAAGACCTCCCCTCAGGAGCCAAAGCCTTTATCTGCCTGGCTCCACCCCTGGGGTGTGTCCACACTTTCCCGCACTTTTTTATTTATTTATAATCAAATTTATACCCCGCCCTCCCCACAAAGTAGGCTCAGGGCGGCTTCCAACAACAATACAAAATAAAAGCATAAATAGTACAGAATTAAAACACAACAATTGAACTAATGCATTACAAATGTTACAAAGTACTGGCAGCAGATAAAATAAACAAATGAGATGTTTTCAAATAAAGTGCTAAATCAACCTCATCAGCCTCCAACCTCAATAAACGGCATAATGAGAAAATCACTCTTGTCTGCTATCCCAACGGCCTGCATTTACTGCAATTTGAGCAATTTCCAGGGAAACCTGAGAATTTTTCCATATCAGAAAATCCTTAGAAGAGGGCTGGTCTGTAAATTCATCATTTAGAAATGAAGGACGGCAGGAAGCAGCATCCAAGTCTTAGAAACAACTTCTCCTTTGGGTGAGTGTTCTGGCGCTGCTAGACGTAAAGTGCCTCCTTCCAAATTTATCTTAAATAGATTTTCCAGACTGGCCAGATTGGCTTATCTCATATTTAGTTGCTGGAAGATGGCTGTGGCTGTCTCAGCCGTTAGAAGACACTGATCACCAATCAATTTAAGTCTGCTTTTGAGGTTTCTCTGCTTTCTCTTAAAGCTGTAAGAGTTTAAAGGACTTGAATTCAGAGTAGGTTCCTGGTGGGAAGTAGCAGTCTCTCCCACACTCTCGGCAAAAACCTCATTATTCAGGAATGGAAACTGGAGGGGACTAGAGGTCTTCAGAGGGCTCCAATACCCTGAACCTGTTTTCCGAAGGAGGAATCCCCTCCCACAGGGCTCCGTCATTTAGGAAATCATCGATGCGAAGCTGATTTGAACGTTTACTGTAAGGTTTCTTTTCTTGGTCATTTTGGCAGCAGTAAGACAGCACACAATGGTAGAAAGCTGTAGCTGCTTGTCTCTCTGTAACTGGAAACTTTTAAAAAGATTTACAGCTGCAGCTCCAGCATTTGCATTGTCCTCTTTAAGTCTTAGCTATACACAAAACAAACTGTCTGAACTACGAGGCCACAGGGCTACCTTATACTAATATTCTAACTTGGGAAGTAACTCTGTGAAATCAAATCCAAAAGATAAGAAGAGAGACCTTAACGTCTCAGAGCTCCTTATGCACTTTATGTTATGATAGTTACAAACGGAACACGTTTATTTATACATTTCTTGCAGTGCATATTTATTTGTTACCCAACCTCCTTAACACTGCAGCTCAGGCTGCTACAACTCCGGCTGTCCTTCCCGGCCTGCGGACGGAGCTCCCCTCCTATCCCTCCCTGCGCTCCTTTCTGCCTTCCATTGGCTCCCGCCCCTGTCCTTCATGGCCACATCCGGGGCAGACCGTTCCCTTGGAGCCCACAGCATGCCACCCCCAGATTCTCCCCGCCCTTGGCATGGTGTTTGCTGCCTGGGCCCCCAGCTACCCCCAGGGCCCAGCAGGGCAGAGTTCTACACCCCCGTGCTTCCATCTTCTCTGCCGGACCCTGAGGGACACAGCTGGACAACACAGCCTGGGGGGTGTCTCTTTGAGAAAAGGGGGCATATGCCATCTCACCAGGCCTGGCGTCTCCCAGGTACCCGAATCCACTCTGGCTTCCCGCAGCCTCCTGGGGCTCTGGCCGCTTCCTGATGTGCCCCCCCCCACTGTCTCCCAACTTGGCCTCCATCCACGCAAAAGTGTCCCTGGCTCTTCCGTGTCCCATGCCATTGCAAGCTCAGTTTGCTCTCATTGGGCCATCGGGGACAACAGCTACATTTGTGGTAAGGGAAGCAGACAGGATGGCGACATGTCAGCGAGCTTGGCAGGAAGCGGTTGGCCTTCTTTGTTAGGGTTGCGTTACCATGCCA
>NW_015171082.1:20716-21056 GCF_001447785.1 Gekko japonicus | reverse complement strand
TCCCCTGTGTGGGTTCTTTGATGATATTGAAGACTGCCACTCCGACTGAATTTCTTTCCACAAACTGAGCATTCAAAAGGTTGCTCCCCTGTGTGGGTTTGTTGATGCTCTTGAAGATTGCCACTCTGACTGAATTTCTTTCCACACTCTGAGCATTCAAAAGGTTTCTCCCCTGTGTGGGTTCTTTGGTGCACATGAAGATCGCTACTCCTAATGAATTTCTTTCCACAAACTGAGCATTCAAAAGGTTGCTCCCCTGTGTGGGTTTGTTGATGCTCTTGAAGATTGCCACTCTGACTGAATTTCTTTCCACACTCTGAGCATTCAAAAGGTTTCTCCC
>NW_015171082.1:9616-20586 GCF_001447785.1 Gekko japonicus | reverse complement strand
TCCCCTGTGTGGGTTCTTCGATGCTTTTGAAGACTGCCACTGTCACAGAATCTCTTTCCACACTCTGAGCACTCAAAAGGTTTCTCCCCTGTGTGGGTTCTCTGATGCTGACGAAGATTGCCACTCTGACTGAATGTCTTTCCACACTCTGAGCATTCAAAAGGTTTCTCCCCTGTGTGGGTTCTTTGATGCCTCTGAAGATGGCTACTGTGAATGAATCTCTTTCCACACTCTGAGCATTCAAAAGGTTTTTCTCCTGTGTGGGTTCTCTGATGTAGTTGAAGATTGCCACTCAGACTGAATCTCTTACAACACTCTGAGCATTCAAAAGGTTTCTCCCCTGTGTGGGTTCTTTGATGCTTCTGAAGATTGCCACTCTGACTGAATTTCTTTCCAAAAACTGAGCCATTCAAAGGGTTTCTCTCCTGTGTGGGTTCTTCGATGTAGTTGAAGACTGTCATTCCGACTGAATCTCTTTCCACACTCTGAGCACTCAAAAGGTTTCTCTCCTGTGTGGGTTCTGTGATGCTGCTGAAGGTGGCCACTCAGACTGAATCTCTTTCCACACTCTGAGCATTCAAAAGGTTTCTCCCCTGTGTGGGTTCTTTGGTGCACATGAAGATCGCTACTCCTAATGAATTTCTTTCCACACTCTAAGCATTCAAACGGTTTCTCCCCTGTGTGGGTTCTTTGATGATATTGAAGACTGCCACTCCGACTGAATTTTTTTCCACAAACGGAGCATTCAAAAGGTTGCTCCCCTGTGTGGGTTTGTTGATGCTCTTGAAGATTGCCACTCAGACTGAATGTCTTTCCACACTCTGAGCATTCAAAACGTTTCTCCCCTGTGTGGGTTCTTTGATGCTTCTGAAGACTGCCACTCCGACTGAATTTTTTTCCACACTCTGAGCATTCAAAACGTTTCTCCCCTGTGTGGGTTCTTTGATGCTTCTGAAGACTGCCACTCCGACTGAATTTTTTTCCACACTCTGAGCATTCAAAACGTTTCTCCCCTGTGTGGGTTCTTTGATGCTTCTGAAGACTGCCACTCCGACTGAATTTTTTTCCACACTCTGAGCATTCAAAACGTTTCTCCCCTGTGTGGGTTCTTTGATGCTTCTGAAGACTGCCACTCCGACTGAATTTTTTTCCACACTCTGAGCATTCAAAACGTTTCTCCCCTGTGTGGGTTCTTTGATGCTTCTGAAGACTGCCACTCCGACTGAATTTTTTTCCACACTCTGAGCATTCAAAACGTTTCTCCCCTGTGTGGGTTCTTTGATGCTTCTGAAGACTGCCACTCCGACTGAATTTTTTTCCACACTCTGAGCATTCAAAACGTTTCTCCCCTGTGTGGGTTCTTTGATGCTTCTGAAGACTGCCACTCCGACTGAATTTTTTTCCACACTCTGAGCATTCAAAAGGTTTCTCTCCTGTGTGGGTTCTAAGATGCCTGTGAAAATCGCCAGTATGACTGAACAGCTTTCCACACTCTGAGCATTCAAAAGGTTTCTCCCCTGTGTGGGTTCTCTGATGCTGCCGAAGATCGCCACTATGACTGAATCTCTTTCCACACTCTGAGCATTCAAAAGGTTTTTCCCCTGTGTGGGTTCTCTGATGCCCTTGAAGATTGCCACTCTGACTGAATGTCTTTCCACACTCTGAGCATTCAAATGTTTTCTCCCCTGTGTGGGTTCTCTGATGCCTCTGAAGAATGCTACTGTGATTGAATCTCTTTCCACACTCTGAGCATTCAAAACATTCCTCAGCTCTATGTATTCTTTGGTACATAAGGAGCTGTGATCTATTTCTGAAGTACTTTCCGGATTTAGTGGATTTATTTGCCTTCATTATACTTCTCTTTGCAAAATGTACATTACGCTGTCTGCCATCTCTCTTCTCAGTCATATTGCTACATTTCTTTCTCTTAGGTCTCCCTCGATTCCTGACAGTTTCTTTCAAGTCTTCATTTTTAACCCTATCTGGCAGTTGGTGATGAAGTTCTGCATCTATCTCATTCCTTCGATCATCCTCTGCTGGAATAAAAAGAGAGATCCTGTTAGCATCTGGGAGGTCTGGTAAGGTCCAAAGGCATATTATATGACTGCAGGAGGAAAGGATTGATGGTCCTTTAACCTCTTTTTATTTGCTTTCAGCTGAGGAGATTGTGTGTGGGAATGTGTGGGTGAGATTTAAGTTGTTGCAGAGTTCGGGCTGCTTGAGAAAGGGTGATTGACTGTAATTGGATTGCCTGGGTGTAAATTGAATACCTGCTGGCCCTGCCCTCTGCTCGGTGAGGCTTCTATTTAAGGGTGCACCTCGCCAGAGGCAGAGCTGACCCAGCAGAGCTCTGAAAAGCAGCAGGAGACAGAGCTGCTAGAGGGGTGTTTTTTATTTGCTTTCCGCTGGGGAGATTTAGCCGGGTGTACTGTGTGGGAGGACTGTGTGTGGGTGAGATTTAAGTTGTTGTAGAGTCTGGGCAAGGGTGATTGACTGTAATTGGATTGCCTGGGTGTAAATTGAATAACTGCTGGCCCTGCCCTCTGCTGGGTGAGGCTTCTATTTAAGGGTGCACCTCGCCAGAGGCAGAGCTAACCCAGCTGAGCTCTGAAAAGCAGCAGGAGACAGAGCTGTCAGAGTGGTGAGTGTTTTTTATTTGCTTTCAGCTGAGGACATGTAGCTGAGTGTACTGAGTGCACTGGCTTCTATTTAAGGCTGCACCTTGCCAGAGACACCAACTCACCAATTTTATCTCAGGGACTTCTAACATTTGCATATAAACATCTATAATTTCTCATGCATATTAGGCCTGCAACCTTCCTCCTGCTGCCTTGAGACCTTGCCACGCAGCCCCTATTGTTCATCTCAGTGGGCAATTCTAATCCATTTCCCTGTAGAAAAGTAACAGCTACCCCTTTATCTCTTTGAGATGAGGCAATGTCAGGATCCACAGCAAAACAACGTAGCACACACTTCCAAGAAGGTTATGTTTATTGTAAAGCCATAGATGCAATAACAAGGTCACTGTTAGGAATAACGTGTATTCACAAACATGAAAGGATATAGTATATTCGAAAGCACCCCCCCCCACTACTTCCGCCAATAGGGGCCCGTCCCGTGCGTGGGCTACTTTGAAGCGCATAAACGGTTGCGAGGCGGAGAACGTTCCCACGGGCAAGCGTTCCCATGAAAGATAGACAATACACATCCCCACCTGTGTTACTTACAGATAAGCAGTACTGCGTACATGAAGTCATGCGACGAAAGGAATGCAAAGCAATTAAACAACAGAGACTTCAGAACTCCCCCCCCCATCAATGGCAGCATAGCTGACATACTGCCCCCTCCAAGACCCACTTCTCCCGCCGTCCCCGGGAGATCTCCCGGTCATTCCGGGAGGCCACTAGGCTTATGCTGAAAATCAGCATGAAATTTGCGGATCAACTGAGGGGCCCGAATATCCTCTACTTCCACCCACTCGAGGTGCTGAGGTCCAAAGTCCTTCCATGCCACTAGATAGAACAATTAACCACGTTTCAGCTTAGAGTCCAAAAGTCGAGTTATTTCATAATGTTAATCACCCTCCAGAAGGATCGGAGGGGGTACCAGTTGCATGGGTCTCCAAGGGCTGGAGCCAGAATCCTTCTTCAAGAGGCTAAAATGAAACACAGAATGCAATTTCCTCAAATTCCTGGGTAATTCAACATCAACAGCTACATCATTGATATCCTTACGCACTTTAAAAGGACCAATAAATTTCTACCCCAGTTTTCGGCTGGGATGCAACATTTGAATATTTTTAGTAGATACATACACCGAATCCCCAGGCTGTAGAGCCCAACCCTCCACCCCTCTTATCAGCCTGAGTCTTGTAAGCCTCTTTTGCCGCGTTTAAAGTCTTGCACAACATTGGCCAAGAGTCCCGGAGTTTTTTACACCAAATTGCTGCATCCCCCAGACCCAAGTCTTCAGTCCCTTCCAAGAACGGGACTGGTGGGCTGTCGTATCCATACAGCACCTTAAATGGAGACAACCCAGTGGATGAATGTGTAGTGTTATTGTAGCAGAATTCTGCCAGGGGTAACAAGTCATGCCAATCGTCTTGTTGGTAGTTAGTTAAGCAACGCAAATATTGTTCCAAAGTCTGGTTCACCCTTTCCATTTGTCCGTCAGTCTCTGGGTGATAAGTGCTGCTTAAGCCCCTTTCCACCCCCATCAGTTTCATCAGCTCCCCCCAGAACTTAGAAACTAATTGGGAGCCCCTGTCGGAGACCACCTTGCTAGGAAGCATATGGAGTCAAACGATGTGGAGCAGGAAAGCTCGAGCTAGGGCTTTAGCAGTGGGCAAGGAAGTAAATGGGATGAAGTGAGCCTATGTTGAGAACAGATCCACCACTACTCAGATTACAGTCATAGACTTACTTGGGGGTAAGTCAGTTATAAAATCCATTGAGATCACTTCCCACGGCCGATTAGGAGTGGGGAGGGGTTGCAGTAGCCCCTGGACTTTGCCCGGTCGGGGTTTACTCATAGCGCATATTTGACACGACTGGATAAACGAAGATAGGTCTTTGCGCATGAGCGGCCATCAGAATTGACGTTGCAACAGTTGCAGTGACTTCACAAATCCGGAATGACCTGCCAGTTTGGATCCATGAACAGCCTGAAGCACTTCCCCCCTGAGAGCAAGGGGAACGAAGAGACGGTGGTCCTTGTACCAGCATCCATCCTCCCTTTGCACCAAGTCACCCCCCTTCTCCACCACCAGTTTATCCCCGTCTGAAAACGCAGAGGCAAACTTGCTAGCCCAAGCGTCCGGTGGCCCCCCTTCTCTTCCTTGTTGAGTGGCTGGCGTCGTCCTCGGAGGGGTGGGCACCAGGCGGGCTTGGCTCCTTGTCGTCACTACCCCCCCAACTGTTTGGATGTGAACACAGAGTCTAGGATGACCTCCCGTTGGCTGTCATGTTGAGGGAGGTGGGACAGGGCATCAGCTAGCAAGTTCGCCGAGCCTGGGAAATGGTGGAGGGTGAATTGAAACTTGGAGAATGGAGCCCAATGGAGCTGTTTGGCACTGAGGCATCGAGGGGTTTTAAGTGTTTCTAAGTTCTTATGATTGGTCCACACCTCGAAGGGGACCCGCGCCCCCTCCAGCCAGTGCCTCCAGGTGGAAAGCGCGAGTTTTACTGCCCCGCCTCCTTCTCCCACACTGACCAGTTGTGCTCCATGTCATTGAATTTATGGGATACGTAGGCTAACGGGTGCAACAGCCCATCTTCTCCCTCTTGTAGGATGCCCCCCCCAATGGCTATGTCTGAAGCATCGGTCTGAACAACGAACTTCTTCGTCTCATCAGGGTGGGCCAAGACTGGCTCAGACGTAAACAACGCTTTGAGGCACTTGAACGCCTCTTCACACTCCGCGGTCCAGGGGAGTGGGGCGCCCGGTTTGGTAGCTTCCGGCCCCTTTCCCTTGGTCTTTAACAAGTCAGTAAGAGGGAGGCTGATCTGGGCAAAGTTTGGTAAAAATGCACGTTTTGTTTGCGAACCCGAGGAAGGATTGGAGTTGCCTTTGGGTTCGGGGTACCTCCCACCCCAGGACATCCTGAACCTTCCCCGGATCCATTTCCAAACCCCTTTTGGAGATGCGATAGCCCAGAAAGTCAATGTGGGTTTTGTGGAATTCACACTTTGACAGCTTGGCAAAGAGTTTGTGCTTGTGCAGCGTAGTTAAGACCTCCCTCACCAATTTCACATGTGAGGGGAGGTCTGGGGAATACAGCAAGATATCATCAAGGTAAACAAGGGCGCCTGGGAATACATATTTATGCAACACCTCATTGATCAAATTCATGAAGACCCCGGGGGGGCCCTGAAGGCCAAAAGGCATCACCCGATATTCGAATTGGCCCAGGGGGGTGTTGAAAGCATTCTTTGGCTCATCCCCTTCTTTGATACGCACCCTGAAGTACGCATCTCTTAAGTCCAATTTAGAAAAAATCTTCCCTTTAGCCGCCTCTGTGAGTAAGTCTTTGATCAACAACACTGCATTCAAGCCCCGGTAATCTGTGCAGAGCCTCAGCCCCCCAACTTTTTTTCTTTCGGAACAGTACAGGAGCCACATAAGGAGACGAGGCTGGTCTAATGAAACCCCTAGCCAGATTCTTATCAATGAACTTCCTAAGTTCATCCTTTTCGGCTGGACCCATTGCATAAATGCGTCCCTTTGGCAGTTTATGCCCTGGGAGGATCTCAATGCTGCAATCCGAATGTCTATGCGGTGGCAATTCGTCTGCTTCCTCCTCCTCGAATACTCTGGCCAGGTCCCTGTACTCGAGAGGAATGGATAGCTGTTCGTCCTGAGCTAAGCACACTCGAGGGTTCTCCGCCAAAGGTTGTCTGCCCCAGCTGGCCTCCTATCGATGTCTCTGACATTTAGGGGAGATTAACGTCACCCTCCCCTTATCCCACAGTATGTAGGGGTCGTGCCCATGGAGCCAAGACCCCCCCAGTACTAACGGGAACCTAGTGGTAGCAGTAATTTCAAATTTCTCCCAGTGTTCCCCAGCCCCGAGTCTCAAAGGCACAGTCTCATATTCGCATGGGTCCTTCACAGTTGACCCATCCATTTGCATAAAAATCAGGGGGTCTTTCAATTTAACCACTTCAGCCTCCAACCCAGTCACTAAGGATGGGTTTATTAGATCCCTTCAACACCCGGAGTCTATTAGGGCTCTCACACGAATGTGAGTCCCAAGAGCGGGGTTCATCAAAGTGACAGTCACAAAAAAGAGGGAGGGGAAACTGCTCACCACCTGTGGCGCCTCCGGTTGAGGGTCCTGCTGCTCCACGCCGTCTACAGTAGGACCTGGCCATTTCCCGCCGGCTCAGCGTTGTCCCCACTCGACTCCCCCTCCGCTTCATCAGGGGAGGCTTGCAAAGCCTTTGCGTATTTCGGCTTGCTGGTTGGTTTTTTCGCAGGTGTTCTGGTCCGGGTTTTTGCTCCCTCACTTGGCTCTCGTCTCCCGGGCACCAATCCACTGCAGTCGGCCACGAAGTGACCCCTTTCCCCGCATTTCAGGCAGAGTCCTTGCTGCATTTGTTGGTCCCACGTGGAATCTGGTGGTTTGGTTGGCTTGGCCCGAGCCGTCAGGGGAATCGATCTCCCCCCTGCTGCCGCTATGCCGAGGCATAGGGTCTGCAGTCGATTCTCCATACTTTCCGCTTCCTGCATACAGGCCGACAGGGAGATTGGATCGACTGCTCTCAGGATCGTTTCCCTACATTCTGGGTTTAATCCGACACTCAACAGTTCGCCAGGACACTACCTGGCCAGGTCTGCGCCATGGCTGCGTGCTTCTTAGATTCCGTGGCATATTTTCTCACCGTCCTCCAGCCTTGCTTGAGAGTGCGTAGGAATGCTCACGCTCGTGGCCCTGCATTTTGATCCTCAAACTGGGCTCACAACGCCCACATGAAAGCGTCCATGCGGATCAATTCTGGCCTCTGTGCGTTGTGGAGCCCCACATACCACACTGCTGCTGCTCCCCATAGACGGGTGGCCACCACATTGATTCTGCTGCTGTCATCCAAAAACAGGTGGCCCGACCGGTCCACGAACTTTTGCACACAGACCACAAAATAGGCAAGGTCCTCAGGGTTGCCATTGAACGTTGCTTCGATTAAGTCCTTAGGGCGAGGGCCTGGTGGTCTACGTGGGCTCGCAGGTCTGGGAACCGGTGGCGGGACCTCCCCTCCTCCTGGTGCGGGACTTCCCCCGTTTGTTCCAGTTGGGCCGCGGCGGGTACTGGCCTGTCTGGTGGGGCCTCAGCTGCTGCGGAGTGCTCCCCTCTCACTTCTCTGATGGCTTGGTCAACCAGATGCAGGATGGCCTGGATCACTTCCTCCAGGGTTTGCTGCATCTACCTTTTTTCTCGCTCGACCACCTCCAGCTGTTGGGCTAGCTCCTGTCCCTCCATTGGGGACACTCACCCACTCCGGGGTTTCGATCTCTTCATTATCCAGGAGCTCGCTACCGGCTCAAACTGGACCCCGCACGGGGGCAACTCTGCCGACGCTGACATGCCTAGGTCAAACGTCTCTATTAGGGCCCCCCATCAGCAGGTACGTCTCGGTTGTAGATTCCGGATTAAATTGGCTCCAACTAGAAGCCACCCAATAATCCTGCCCCAAACGGCGTCTCGAGGCCTGGGGAGTCAGGAACAGATGGGTCGAAGTTTTCTTCGGAATTGTTCCCCCCAACACACTGCTTATGGGGGGCGTGGTAATCACTGGCGTTGCCGGGGTCGATCTGGTCGTGGTGACCGGGGTCGTTCCATCTGGGGGGACCTCTGGCTCGTCAGGAACAGTTCTCCCTCTGAGGCAGAGGACATCTGCATGGGTTACTCCCACCGTGCCAATAGGGAGGCAGGACGTGGATTCCCCGGGCCCGTTGGTGCCTTTGGAATATCCCAACTGCAGTTCTATTCCTGCCTCACTAGGGAGTAGCAGCATAGCTCAGCTTGCTCTAGCTTACCTCAGTTTCAAAAACCTTTTAAAAAACTTTTTCCCTTCAATCTAGCCTCACCTTGCCCTTTAAATTTCTTCTCTATATCTTGTTCTCACTCCTTTCTCTTTCGTTTTCCTTTTCATTGCTCCGATCTCGGAGCGAAGACTCCTGGGCCCGTTGGCCGAAGAGTTCTCTCTTCAACTGCCGTCGTCATGACAGAGAGAGAGCTTCCCGAGGTTTTCTCCTCGGACGACGAGGGAGAGGCGCTGGCCGCGTCGCCGGCAGCGCGGAAAGACATCGGGCCGGATCAGCTTTCGCAGCTTGATCGAGAGCCCGCGACGGAGGCTGCAGAAGCGGCGACGGCGGCGCAGAGCGCCAAGAAGCGCCGGTTGCAGCGTGATTCGGATGGGCCCGCCTTTTCTTCTTCCCGTCCTCGGACGGGCGGCGGCCATCTTGGGGATCCGGTTTCGGGCCTTGGACCCCTGCTGGGAGCTAATCCGGGCATCGCGGGAAGCGATAGGCCGTGTCATCTCACTGCCCCAGCATCGGAGATCTCGCCTCAGGACAGCTCGCAACCGGGTAAGCCCCCGCGGAACGCGGTGCTAGTAGATCCAGCTGAACTTATGGACTTCATTAGACGTTCCATCCAGGTGGAAGTTTCCAAAGCTACTAAGCCCGAGCTGCCATCCCGACAGGGGGACGCCCTCTTAGACCTGCAGACGCCCTTAGGATGGCCCACTAAGGCGGCAAAGAAGGCTCCCCTTCCCCCTCCAAGGCCACCCACAGGTGAACAATGGGGGGAGGATTTAGACTCTAATGCATCCTCCATGGAGGAAAGAGAGGAGGGCGAGTTTTTGTCTGAAGATGAGTTGGAAGAGTTAAGGCTTCCAGAACAATCTAGTCGTTTTTTCAAATCAGAGGACTACCAGTACCTTCTGACTAAAGCAATTAAGGCTCTGGAATTGCATGATATCCCCGCTTCTGAGTATCAGAAGGCTGCCAGAGCAAAGATTAAGTCCAAATCTGGTGGTAATAAAGAATTCTTCCCACCAGAAGAGTGTTTTGACAAAGTATTCCCTTTCCCAGAATACTTTGAACGTCAATTGAGATCTGGCTGGGACAAACCTGTTGTAAACAAGCAGTTTCCCTCATTCACAAAAAAGCTGTATGCAATGCCTAATTATGCAGATGAGCTTTTGCAGGTGTCTCCAGTGGATGCTCCCGTAGCAGCTCTCCAGACGGCTGGCCTGGTATCCGAAGACGGATTGGGCAACATCAGAGAGGCCACAGACAAGAAACTAGAGGCTACTCTTCGTAGAATACACGAATCAATAGCCATGATGGTCAGAGCGGCCTCCACAGCCTCCATCGCGGCGAGGGCATCCATCGTATGGCTGCGTAAATTGATCCAGCTAGTTCCTGAAAACAACAGGGCTCTCCTGGAAGGTATCAGCCGCACACTCAAGTCAGATTCATTCACCGCCGATGCGACTCTGGACATCATATCTTTCGCTTCTAGAGGTCTGGCCTCCACTGCGGTTGCCAGAAGGATGCTCTGGCTACGGGCATGGCAAGCAGATTCACAGTCCAAATCTATAGTAACGGCATACCCATTCCAGGGAGATCGTTTGTTTGGAGACGCTCTCGACACCATTCTAGTCGAGACTAGGGACAAAAAGAAGGCAATGCCTCGGTCACTGAGAAATCCGGATAGGCGAGGCTCTCAGTCCTTTCGATCCCAACATACCCTGCCGCGTTTCCGTCAGGACAACAAAAGATCGTCTTGGGAGGCCAACAAGCAATTCAACAGGCGTGGTTCCTTCAACCCCAGATTCCAGAGGTCTCAGTTCGGCCGAAGCGACAGGGGTGCAAGGGAGTCCAAACCTAAACAAAATTGACTGCAGCAGTTCGCCTGTGGGGGCACGGTTTCTTCACTTTGCACGGACATGGTCAGAGGCACAGGCGGACGCCTGGGCAGTAGAAGTCGTGTCCCGGGGATATACTATAGAATTTCTTCATCAACCCCCGCAGCGTTTTCTGCAATCACCGGCAAGCAAATCGACAATAAAAAGAAACATAATCAACAAGGCTCTACAACACCTGATCAACATCAAGGCCATAGAACCTGTTCCACCAGACCAGAGGGGTTGCGGAGTGTATTCGATCCTGTTTATGGTCCCCAAAAAGAACGGGGACTGGAGAGCAATATTGGATCTCAAATTCTTGAACAGATTCATTCGCCTTCGACGTTTCCGCATGGAGACATTGAAAACAATTGCGGACTCTCTCTCTCCGAACGAGTTCCTGACGTCTATAGATCTAACGGAGGCGTACTTGCACGTGCCGATCCACCCGGCACACAAACGCTACCTACGTTTTTGCATTTATGGACAGCATTTCCAGTATCAGGCGCTGCCCTTTGGCCTCTCTACGGCTCCCAGGCTCTTCACCAAGCTCGTGGTCAA
>NW_015171082.1:4871-8790 GCF_001447785.1 Gekko japonicus | reverse complement strand
CGCCATTCATTCTGATCTCGAGAATCCTGCGCAGAATCAGAGTCCTCAGGGCAGAAGTCATCCTGATAGCCCCACGATGGATGAGACGTCCTTGGTTCTCGACGTTGCGGAGAATGTCCATCGCTCCCCCGCTGCCGCTTCCGGTATTTCCAGACATGATTTCACAGGGTCCGGTGTGGCATCCAGACCCGACTTGGCTATCCTTGACCGCATGGAGATTGAGCGGGAAAAACTAAAGGAACGAGGTTTTTCAGCACAGGTCATGGATACCATTATGGCCTCCAGGCGCAAGTCTACAGCTCGCATTTACAACACAACCTGGAAAGCCTTCGTACGTTGGTGCCGCCGCAAGAGGGTGGACCCACTTGCTCCGACACTTGCACACCTTCTGTCGTTTCTTCAGGAAGGATTGGACACTGGACTACAACCTGCTACGTTACGCAGACAGCTAGCAGCATTGGCTACAGTACTACCTTCCGGAGAGGGTATTAAACTATCCGAACATCCTCATA
This sequence comes from Gekko japonicus, assembly GCF_001447785.1. Classification (NCBI taxonomy): domain Eukaryota; kingdom Metazoa; phylum Chordata; class Lepidosauria; order Squamata; family Gekkonidae; genus Gekko; species Gekko japonicus. The sequence goes on along the minus strand of NW_015171082.1, from coordinate 8,278 downwards.
TCCGACTGTTTTTGCAGGGGGCAATAGCTAAATGTCCTCCTCAAACTCACCGTTTTCCAACATGGAAATTGAACTTTGTTCTTGGGGCACTAATGAGGGCTCCATTTGAACCACTCAGAGAGGTCGAATTAAAATGGCTAAGGATGAAGACCTTGTTTCTTGTTGCCATCACATCGGCACGTAGAGTTTCAGAGTTAAGAGCATTGTCTGTGAAGTCATCTTGTTGTATGTTCCACAAGGACAAAGTAGTTTTATTGACGGACCCTACCTTTCGGCCGAAGGTCGACTCCAGGTTCCATCGTTCACAAGAGATATGTCTTCCGACTTTCTGCCCGTCTCCCAGACATCCTAAAGAATGCCTCTGGCACACCTTAGACGTTCGGAGGGCTCTCAAAATATACATTGCTCGGACGGAGACTTGGAGAAAAACTGATTCCTTGTTCGTAGGCATCTCTCCGCCCCGAAAAGGGGAACAAATGTCAGGATCCTCTATCAGCTCAGTTCTGAAAGCGTGTATCGTGGAAGCATATCGAGCGAATGGATGTACTCCTCCAACTGGAATTACGGCGCATTCACTCAGGAGCGTGGCAACCAATGCAGCATTGTTTAACCGATCGTCTGTAGAAGAAGTCTGCAAGGCGGCAACATGGTCTTCCATATCGACCTTCACGAGGCATTACAGGATCCATACCATGGCATCCGCAGATGCAGCGTTCGGGAGAAGAGTTCTGCAGCACGCAATCTCCCTGGAAGAAGATGACAACCCACCCAGATAAGGGACACTGCTCGGGGAGGTCCCATGCAGATGTCCTCCGCCTCAGAGGGAGAACGACCATTGGTCACTTACCGTGAAGGGTCCTTCTCCTCTGAGGAAAGGAGGACATCTGGGCCCTCCCGCTGTCATCTTTTCTTCCTGTTCTTACTGTTCTTGTTCAATTTTATTTCTGCTCTATCTTAGTTACAGGATAGAGTGAGTATTCAATCGTTATAATTGTTCGCAGTTGTGTTTTTTATAGGGCAAGGTTAGTTTTTCAGGCTGCAAGACTGCTTTCGGAGTCCCAGAACTGCAGTTGGGATATTCCAAAGGCACCAACAGGGGGGGAAAAATCTACGTCCTGCCTCCCTATTGGCACGGTGGGAATAACCCATGCAGATGTCCTCCTTTCCTCAGAGGAGAAGGACCCTTCACGGTAAGTGACCAATGGTCGGTTTCCCCTCTCCGTTGCTCATCTTGGGAGTAGAGAGATGCACAGAGATGGAGAATGAAGGATTCCTAACAGAATGTCAGGATCCACAGCAAAACAACGTAGCACACACTTCCAAGAAGGTTATGTTTATTGCAAAGCCATAGATGCAATAACAAGGTCACCGTTAGGAATAATGTGTATTCACAAACATGAAAGGATATAGTATATTCGAAAGCACCCCCCCCACACACACTACTTCGGCCAATAGGGGCCCCTCCTGTGTGCGGGCTACTTTGAAGCGCATAAACGGTTGCGAGACGGAGAACGTTCCCACGGGCAGGCGTTCCCATGACAGATAGACAATACACATCCCCACCTGTGTTACTTACAGATAAGCAGTACTGCGTACATGAGGTCATGCGACGAAAGGAATGCACAGCAATTAAACATCAGACAGAGATTTCAGAACTCCCCCCCATCAATGGCAGCATAGCTGACATGCATCCCGAACCAGAGACTTTTCGTCTCCTGTCGGCTTTCCCCCAATATTCAGTTTAAAAACTGCTCTGCCACCTTTTTGATTTTAAGCGCCAACAGCCTGGTTCCTTCTCGGGACAAGTGGAGACTGTCCCTTTTGTACAGCTCCCTCTGGTTCCAAAAAGCATTCCAGTGCCTAACAAATGTGAATCCTTCCCCCCTACTCCATCGTCTCATCCACGCATTGAGACTCCTGATCTGTGCCTGTCTCTCCGGCCCTGCGCGTGGAACAGGTAGCACTTCTGAGAAGGCTACCTTGGAGGTCCTGGCCTTGAGTCTCCTGCCCAGCAGCCCAGTTTTCTTCTCCAGGATCACATGACTGCAATTCCCCACATCTTTGGTGCCAACATGTACCACGACCACTGGCTCCTCCCCAGCAATATCTACCAGCCTATCTACAACAGGCGTAATGCCTGCTACTTTCACATGCTTTTAAATAACAGTTATATATAATCCCCCTTTTAAAAGCCTTTTTATTTGTGTGGTTCTCCTTGTAGAAGTCCTCAAGAACTACAGCTGAGCTCTTGCCCAAAAGGAGTTTCTGAGACTCCAGATTTCAGGCCCCAGAAGGCCTCCCTCCCTCCTTACCCAGCGAGCTGTATGATTGTCCCAAACCAGAAGTGGATCAGAAAAATCCCATGGCCATCCCTTGCCTGTTCCCTTGACATAACCGTGAAGGATACTCACTCTCAGCCGGCTCACTCGGGAAGGAAATATGCTCTTGGGGTCCTCTTGAGGAACTCTCCAGCCTTTCTTTGGATTCAAGTCTGTTGTCTGTCTGCACCGTAGTCTCTCTTATGCTTCTGGCTTCTTTCACAGGGAGGGAGAGATAGAAAGTCATCATTCTTATATGGGGAAGGAAAGGTATTCAAAAGTAAAAATTCTTCTGGAAGGACGGAACTATGGTGAAGATCAAAGCCCACCATCCCAATCAGTCCAAGGGGAATGGAACCCTGAGGGAAAACACGCTCGTTCCCCCAAGGATTAACGTGGTTATTTAGTGGCCTGGTCTGACTTGCAGGGTTTTCATTATTTGAGTCTTCCTGCAGCTAACATCCTGATCTTTTTCAAGGCCAGACTCCAGAATGTGGCAATTGGTTCATCTTGAGAACCTGCGTCCAGTCTCCGTGTAGCCAAAAGGGAGGGAGGGGGGATTAGGAGGGTGTTGGCAGCCTCTGGAAAATTCCATCAGGCGGGACCCTTGTTGATTGGGTCATGAGGACCACCTGGCCACAGAGAGGCAGGAAGTCTAATACGGGTACAGAGCAGAGGGAAGCCAGGCTAACTTTGTGCTCATGCCAAGCTAATACGGCCTTGGTATTGTCTTCCTTCATCATGATGAATAGTTCTCTGTGGAGTAACATAGGCTACGGCTGGAATCCTTATCCTGCAACAGGAGGTGACATCGAAGACCAAGTGTTCCATGTACTAGATAGAAGATTTCGCTTTTCTTGGTTTTCTGCTGCTGAGGTGCAGAAACTGTGCTGCTTAGAGATGTCTTATTTATTTAAAATGGGTCTGCTTGACCTCTCTGCACTCTCCCCGTGAACCCACTGAACAGGGTAGTGCTCTCAGGTACAAAGAGGAGTGACCCAGGAGGACCCAGCCTTCGGTCCTTGGCAGGATCTCTTCCAGATCTCAGGCAGAGCGGATGTTTCTATTCCCATCCAGGGGAAAGGGTGT
>NW_015171082.1:0-4236 GCF_001447785.1 Gekko japonicus | reverse complement strand
AAGGAAATATGCTCTTGGGGTCCTCTTGAGGAACTCTCCAGCCTTTCTTTGGATTCAAGTCTGTTGTCTGTCTGCACCGTAGTCTCTCTTATGCTTCTGGCTTCTTTCACAGGGAGGGAGAGATAGAAAGTCATCATTCTTATATGGGGAAGGAAAGGTATTCAAAAGTAAAAATTCTTCTGGAAGGACGGAACTATGTTCAAGATCAAAGCCCACCATCCCAATCAGTCCAAGGGGAATGGAACCCTGAGGGAAAACACGCTCGTTCCCCCAAGGATTAACGTGGTTATTTAGTGGCCTGGTCTGACTTGCAGGGTTTTCATTATTTGAGTCTTCCTGCAGCTAACATCCTGATCTTTTTCAAGGCCAGACTCCAGAATGTGGCAATTGGTTCATCTTGAGAACCTGCGTCCAGTCTCCGTGTAGCCAAAAGGGAGGGAGGGGGGATTAGGAGGGTGTTGGCAGCCTCTGGAAAATTCCATCAGGCGGGACCCTGGTTGATTGGGTCATTAGGACCACCTGGCCACAGAGAGGCAGGAAGTCTAATACGGGTACAGAGCAGAGGGAAGCCAGGCTAACTTTGTGCTCATGCCAAGCTAATACGGCCTTGGTATTGTCTTCCTTCATCATGATGAATAGTTCTCTGTGGAGTAACATAGGCTACGGCTGGAATCCTTATCCTGCAACAGGAGGTGACATCGAAGACCAAGTGTTCCATGTACTAGATAGAAGAGTTAGCTTTTCTTGGTTTTCTGCTGCTGAGGTGCAGAAACTGTGCTGTTTAGGGACTTCTTATTTTTCAAACCTTTATATATATCTTTTAAATGGGTCTGCTTAAACTGTGTGCTCTGTCCTCGTGAACCCACTGAACAGGGTAGTGCTCTCAGGTACAAAGAGGAGTGACCCAGGAGGACCCAGCCTTCGGTCCTTGACAGGATCTCTTCCAGATCTCAGGCAGAGCGGATGTTTCTATTCCCATCCAGGGGAAAGGGTGTGTCGTAAAGGTTGGCAGCAGAGAATTGAGGATCTGGCCTCTTCCAGAGCCCTTCTGAGGGCCTCTCATCCCCCCCCCCCCGCTTTTGCCTCAGAGGCCAGGAGACATCGTCTCTGGCTTGGGGGATAGGCAGTAGTCTGGCCTCAGTGGCCCCTGGGCAAGCACACACACACACGAGCAGCACAGGAAGCTGCTGCCTACTGAATCGGACCCTTGGTCCATCTAAGTCAGTATTGTCTACTCAGTCTGGCCGCAGCTCTCCAGGGACTCAGGCAGAGGAAGAATTCCACATCACCTGCTACCTGGCCCTTGTAAGTGCGGATTCCAGGGATCAAACGTGTGCCCTTCTACACGCCAAGCAAGTGCTCTGCCAGTGAGCCACAGCCCCTCCCCAAGTGGCGGGACAGGCCTCAGAACGGTGTATTGCTATTCTGTATCTCGATTCATGCCTCCTCACCATGGCAGCAATCTACACACCTTTGGCACCTGTGAAAGATCCTTACCCAGAAAGGCCACGTTCCCGTAGTTCTCCCGCATGACTTCCCTGTGCAGAGCTCTTTGTCCCGGATCCAGCAGGGCCCACTCTGCCTCCGTGAAATACACGGCCACCTCCTCAAAGGAAAAGGGGCCCTGGAAGAAAAAGCAGATTCCCTCGTCAGAGATTGCACACTGGAAAGAAGTAGTCTGGGAAGGTGCAAGTTGTAAGGCTTGGGATGGGGGTCAAGGGAACGGCGTGCAGAGGATCTCTCACCCGGACACCTCGTAGAAAGTGCAGGAGCAGAAGCTCCCCTCCCGAGAAAGGAGGAGGGACCCAGGCTGTCCCCCCCTCATCTCCTCTACCTGGACTGGAGGGGCAGCAGCCGTTTCCACACCTCCAAGAAGACGACGGCTCAACAGCATCTCTTTGCTGCCTGTTCCTGAGACAAAGGAGGGAGGAAGGGAGTTTGCTTGCTTGTTCCCTGCTTCACGCACCCCCTTCCCAGGGTTGTGAAACCTTGCCCCATGTACACGCAACACATTTTTAAACACATTTTATGCTAACTTTGGGGAGAGGCAGAAGAGAAGCACCAGGTACCTATGAGCCTCAGGGGTTATAAATGCTGCCAACACATTTCAGACTCCTGTGAGACCTGTGTCAGGCAAGGGGGGGAGGGAAAGAGGGGGGTGGAAATGATGTCACAGGACACGTCACCATCACCTTCGGCCCAGACATGACTGGAGCTCACCTGGGGAACAGAGGGGACCCACAAATGAGTTTCGGGAGTCTCTCCTGGCATGCTGACTTCACAACCGGGGTTTTCAGCCAGATGTGACACTAACAGGACACCACTAAGGATGTGCATTTCGGGATCCTGAGCTTTCGGGATCCCGAAATGGCATTCCACCGCTCATTCGAAAAGCCGAAAAAAATCCTGAAAAAATTCAGCATTTTTCCGGCATTGCCGAAAATGGCTTTTTTGGCTTTAAACTTTAAAGGGCGGCCAGGAAAAAACCCGTTTTCTCGCCGTTTTCTCGTCTTTCCTGCTTCTAGCTCCTGTTTTCAGGAGGGAGGGGGGAAGAGGGGACCCAGAACAGCCAATCACTGCAATGCATTTGCAAAATGCATTGCAGTTTGGAAAACTTTGTTACATTTTTGCAGGGCTGTTGTGCTGCACTAGCTTGCTCTTTCCCCAGGGAGGGAGCACTAGTGTGGCCAATAGGGTTTTTTTGGCATCTGATCTCTGGCCAATCACAGAAGGTGTTTCTTTTTGAAATCGTCTGTGCATGGTCAGAGAGCATAAAAGGAGCCAGTCTCCCCAACCTGACTCCATTGCTGATCTTGGTTCCTGTGCTGACTGTTGGAAAGAGAGAGGGATTGTTGGCCTTGGACTGGTTGGCAATTTTCTGCTGCCCCTGCTGCAGTGCTGCTGCTCCTGCTGAGTGCTCCTGAGTGACCTGACTCCTGATCCTTCCTGGACCTTAACCCCTTTTCCTGGCCTGGTTTGGAGAACTTTGGGCACCTCTTTTAAAATTTTCCTTTGTCTTAGTGGTTGGGCCTGGGGTTGGTGTGGTGGTGGTGAGGGAGGCTTGGTGGTGTGGGTAGGCCTAGTAGGCCATAGGGCCTCAGGTCTCTTTCTGGGTTTTAATTGGGGGGTTCCTCTTCTAGTTTTCCTTTTTAGCATTGTCTTTAACTGTGCTTTTAAAATTGTTTTTAACTTAACTGTGCTTCATTTGCTTAGGCTTGTCTTGTTGTTTTTGGGTGGGTTTCTTTGTCTTCTTTCTCCATTTTCTATTTGGCCTGCATCTTCTCCTGGAGGGGGCTCTTTTGCTTTTGGTTGAGACTCAGTTTTGTTGTGGTTCTCCTCTGCTTGCTTGCTTCCTTATCTTTTCACAGTTTATTTTGGTAATCTGGTTAATTTTTTGGTTCAGGGCTTCTGGAGTTTTTTGGGGGGAGGGGGTTCCGCTTGGGGCCTAGATCTTTTTGTTTGTTGCTGTGTCTTTCTTGATTTGGGTCTCCTAAGTGAGATTTTTTTTAAGGTCACTCTCTGTGTGGTGTTTTTCTTGCTTGGTCTTTCTTGGGTTGTTTTGTGGGGGGGTTCTTCTGCTTGGGCTGGCCTAGGTCTTTCTTTGGGTGCCTTCACTGCCTTGGGTGCCTTGGTTGTCCTGGTTGGTAAGATTTTTAAGTTCCTGTGTTTTTTTCTTGGCTTGGTTTTTGTTGCTTGGTGGGTTTTTTTGGGGGGGGCGTTCTGCTTGGGCCTTTCTTTGTGGTTGTGTCTGGACTGGAGTCTGGACTCTAGTTCTTGTCAAGTTTTTTTTAGGTCTGTGAGGTTTTTTTGGCTAGTTGATCTTCTTGGTTTTTTCTAATCTCCTTTTTTAATCCTCTTGGTCTTTTTTGGGGGGTAGGGTTCTGCTTGGGGGGGCTGCTCTGTCCTGCCTTTTAGCAGGTTTTGTTTGGGCTTTCTTAGGTGTAAGGGAGGACTGTGCTGTGTGTGCTTCTGAATCTGGTTTAGCTGTGTTAACTTGTGTTAAATAGGCTTAAAAAAAAGATACAGATTTATTTTAAAAAAATATTTTAAATCTCAGTGCAGGGCTTTAGCTGTTCTACCTAACCAGGCCAGTTGTAGGAAAACAAACAGAGCCAGGTTTGTCTTCGCTTAAAAAAGATTTAAGTAGCGTTTAATTATTTAAAAAGCAGTGAGCTTAGCTGTGCTGTCTGTGTGCTCTGACTGACCTTTGGGGGTGAGGCCAGGCACTTCCCCCCC
>NW_015171081.1:8898-32528 GCF_001447785.1 Gekko japonicus | reverse complement strand
GTGGTTTACAAAGGAGCTATTGCTCAGCAGCAGCCACTACATTTCAGGAAGGTCCTCTAAGGGCAAATCTTACTTTAAGAAAAGTGATCAAGGGTGTCCCGTGATCTACCAAGTATTTCTTAAAAGTGGTGAAGTGTAGAAATAGTCTGAGACTTTGGACTTAAAAGGAAAACAAATCCTCAGTCCTGGGGGTCAGAGAGAATAGCAGGTCAAGGTCTATATGCGTGTTTTGAAGTATTTGCCTCTTATGAAATAAATGTCTGCTTAGCTCTAAAACGTTCTTTTGTTCCTCCAAAGGTTCAGGTGTGACTACAACTTAAATTTTAAATAATATATGTTTACTTGTTGCACTAAGATTAGTATTTTTGCTGTTTTCCCACTAGAATGCCAAGTATCTTTTCATTGCAAGTCAGAGGTTACAGCCCTGCTTAGTTTAGCATGGAACATAGAGTACTCTCTTTTATAAACAGTTTCTGGACTAATTTTTATGCCTGTTCTGAATTATTCTTTCTTCCCCTCAATCTTGCAAGAGGCTTGGCTTAGAAACTGTGTAACATCTGGAGTGTGTCTCTTATAATTCCAAAATGCATCATTTCAGTTCTGTGGTGAGAGCATTACACTCCTTATTGCATGCTCCAACTTGTCTCTGAACCTTTTCAGTGCGCCAACAATGTTATTCGACTGCATTGCAGGGAGGAAGGGGAGGGGAGCTGAATTGCAAAATACGAATGGCTGTAATTTGAGACAAAGAGGCCTGTGATCTTTTGGACATCTCCTGATCAAATTGTCAATACTTTGGTGATTTTTAGCCATCTTCCTTGTAGGAACGGACTGTTCATAAATAAAGCTCTGTCACCTTCTGTTCAAATCTGATGTACCCCTTTTTCTTGGCTTTTCTAAACTGAAAGTGGTGGTGAGTCTGTAGGAGTGGGGTGGGCAGATTAAAAAGACATATTAAAAAGTTCCCCCCCCAAAAAAAACGGGATATTCCTAGAAGAACGTCAGGAATGGGCTATGAGATGCAACCAGCAAAGCAGCATTTATTTATTCCTTTGTATTGCCAATCATAATAGTGCCGTTCACAATTTGCCCTTTATATGCAATCTTGAAAAAGAAAAACCTATATATTAATTCCCTTAAAATATTAATATTTCCACAGGTACATTTTGATCAAACCACATATTTATTTAACTGCAAACATATTAGAATTGACTTAATAGTTTCTATCTTTGGTAACACTTCCTCCCACTTTCTGGACGTGGCCTGATTTAAGCAGGAGGTTGGCAAGGCACTGACAGCTATGTCACCTGTGAATTTGCTTACTGTATTACACACAGGGCTATTTTTGGGCAGAAACGCACAGGAACGAAGTCCCGGCTGGCTTCAGAGTTGGCCACGCCCACTACAGCCAAAACCTCTGCGTGTGTGGCTACAGAGGGAAGGCTTGGAGAGCGACCACCCCCTGGTGACTCCAAGGCGGGCAGGCCAGGGGGGCACAGGAAGAATCGGGGAGGGGACCCCTGGAAGGATTGGGGAGGCATTTAAATGTCCTGTCCAGGGGCCGGCTGCCCTGGGCTCCCTGCAGCCACAGGGCATCCGGGCAAGCCAAGGGATGGCATGGGGCGTGGCCTAATATGCTAATGAGCTGCACGGTCTGGGGTGTGGCCTAATATGCTAATGAGTTCCAGCTGGTCTTTTTCTACAAAAAAAGCCCTGATTCCACAATTTCATTCCCTTTATCCTAAATAGCAATCACTGAGACCGTTCCTAAGATAGATAAAATGGTCTTAAATTATTATTCCTCCAAGTTCAAGGTCCGTGGGTGCAAGGACTGGACATCATGTCTACATTCTGGGCAAGCCAAGGGACGGCACGGGGTGTGGCCTAATATGCTAATGAGCTGGTCTGTCAGGGGTGTGGCCTAATATGCTAATGAGTTCCAGCTGGACTTTTTCTACAAAAAAAGCCCTGATTCCACAATTTCATTCCCTTTATCCTACTATTATTCTAAATAGCAATCACTGAGACCATTCCTAAGATAGATAAAACGGTCTTAAATTATTGTTCTTCCAAGTGCAAGGTCCGTGGCTGCAAGGACTGGACATCATGTCTACATTCCCCTCCCTGCATCCGTCTCTTCCGGTCCTAGGAAAGTTGATTCTCGCATGGACTACTAGCTACGCAGAAGAACTGCACTGAGGAAGCAGACGGGGATGGGATTGTCCTTTCTTTCACAAGAACCAGCTCTCCTGAAGCAAGAGGCAGCAGAGTGAATTTGCCCCCTTCTGGCTACTCCATGCAGCCTCCTGATCCCCATGATGAACCAAATCAATCTATGTTTCTGGGCAGGGCTCTATTTGTAGAAAAAGCCCAGCAGGAACTCATTAGCATAATAGGCCACACCCAACAGCAGAAACTCATTAGCATATCCAGCCACACCCATGAGAGCACAGCTCATTAGCATATTAGGCCACACCCCCATGTTACCAGAAGTGTGCTCATCCAGCCACACCCACCTTTTGCTTCTTATTCTGTTTACCTTGTTTGTTGTCAAGACCCAGGGCTTTTTTTTTGTAGCAGGGACTCCTTTGCATGTTAGGCCACACACCCCTAATTGTAGCCAGTTCTAACGAGTGTCTGCTGTTGGGTGTGGTCTATTATGCTAATGAGTTCCTGCTGGGTGTGGCCACCTCGGGAGCCAGCCGGAACTCCATTCCTGTGCGTTCCTGACCAAAAATAGCCCTGTTTCTGGGTTTGGAAAGGACTGTGTGTGGGGGGGGGGGATCAGTGCCGTCAGCTGAGGGATTATGGGATCCAGTACCTTTTTTACTTTCTCCAAAGTCGCTCAACAAATCATTGCCTTTTGCTTGCCTCTGACCTGCTCTTTGTGGTCCATCATACCTAGCCTTTTTTCTTTCACTTAAGCTTACTGGGCAGCAGACTAAGTCATACACGTGTTTCACTCACTTCCCAGTAAATTTAGCCATCATAACCAGGGGCGGATTAAGGCTCACGGGTGCCCTGAGCACTGACCAATCTTGGTGCCCCCCCTCCTTTCCACACTGACCCCAGTCCATGTTAGTTGTTGACCTGTCTGACCAGATCTACAATGCAGGTTGCAGCAATACAAAACGTTATTCATATGATAATACAATAGACTGTACAAAGTAAGCTTTTCACCCTTTCCCCAGCTTTGTGGTGCCCCCTTTGGCCCTGGTGCCCTAAGCACGTGCCTAGTCTGCTTCATGGTTAATCTTCCCCTGATCATAACTTTAGAGCAATAGCAGTACTCCCTGTCTCACACTCCTCCGGTATTATTTATGAGGCTATCCTGTGCTACAGTATTACTGTGGCCAGGATCATATCTAGTTTTGATGCTGGAACAGATGGACCTAATAGAAGTGTGTAGAGTCAGCACCTTCTTATCCATTTTTTGTGTCCCTACGCACTCTTCCCCATTGGCATAGATGATGTATTGCTCTTCGCAGTTTACTGGTTTTTCCTTCTTATTTGTTTTTGTATTTAGAGAATTTATATCCTGCCCCTTTAGAGACTGGCCTGAAGCGGCTTACAAATTTAAAACAATACAATAAAACCATAACCCCCCCACACACAATGTTATCAGTATTTAGATGAGCCATAAAAACAAGCTAAAAGCTTGCCGTAAGCCTAAAACCAACATTAAGCAGCCTAAAATTATATCCATACAACAGGCTAGGAGCAGATAATAAAAAACAACTTTAAAAAGGAACCCTTTCATTAAGAGTCTGAGAAAGAGAAATCTTTTGGTCTGATGTGGGGAATCAAACCCGGTTCTCCCAGATTAGAGTCTGCACACTTAACCACTACACCAAACTGGCTCTCTCTAATATTTAGATGAGCCATAAAAATAAGCTAAAAGCTTGCTGTAAGCCTAAAACCATTAAGCAGCCTAAAATTATATCCATACAACAAGCTAGGAGCAGATAATAAAAAAACAGCTTTAAAAAGGAACCCTTTCATTAAAAGTCTAGAAAGAGAAATCTTTTGGTCTGATACCTGCAGGACAAGTGACAGATGTGACTCAAGTGGGAGAGCATTTCAAATGTACGGTGCCACCACTGAAAACCCCAGTCTTTGACCGTCACCCATCATATCTCTGCGGGCGAGAGCACAGAAAACAGGGCTTGCTCAAACATGTAATTGGATTTTAGAAACCGGGCATCTTCCACCCTCATGGCAGCAAGCGATAGTGACTGTGATTCCAAAAGAAAAAACAGGATCAACTACTCCTGCAGATTTTTGCCCGTTTTCATTATTGAATGTAGACTGCAGGATTTTTACAGCTACTTTAGCAGCCCGTCTTAATACCTTTATTAGCCAATACATTAACCATGACCAGGTTGGGTTCATTCCTGGTAGAGACCTGATAGAGAATACACACAGGGCTTTAAAGCTGAGACAATATGCGCTGAAAACAAAAACTAAAATGTTGATGCTTTCATTAGATATTAGAAAGGCATTTGATTCATTGGAAATTCCCTTTTTAAAATCTGTCTTAGGTTATATGGGCTGTGGCCCTAACTTTTTATCTGCAGTATTGGCACTGCATGAAAAACCTCAGGCACAAATAAAGATCAATAATTCATTATCAGAGTCTATTCAGATTCAGAGAGGAACCTGCCAAGGTTGCCCTTTTTCACCAGCTCTGTTTGCCTTAGCTATCGAACCCCTTTCCAATGAAATCAGAGGAGAGGATTCCATCAAAGGTCTATCTATCGGGTCCCATATTTACAAGATAAATTTATTTGCCGATGATATGCTTTTATTTATTACAGAACCTGAGAACTCTTTGGAAGCTCTCCAGAAACTCCTGGAAAGTTATGTCAAGTCTCCGGTTTACAAATTAACCAAAATAAATCTGTCATCCTCCCTTATTTTCTGACTGTGGAAGAAGAATGTTTTCTTAAGTTGACTTATAATTATAGATGGACTACATCTGCTCTCAAATATTTGGGCATATACGTCCCAGTTAATTTAGTAGATTAAAAAAAATATAATCATGATGCAGCCTTTCAGGATATAAAGCAAAAACTTAACTTCATGGGATAATAACTTACTTCCATGGGCAGACCGATATGATATTGTGAAATTGTTTGTATTGACAAAATTTCTATTCCTTTTCTGGGCAATACCTTTAGATATTGCTGCGACTACTATTACTAAATGGCAATCAGCTCTTCTAGATTTTTTCTGGGCCCACAAAAAACATCGGATTAATAGACGTACCTTGGTACGACATGCAGAACATTGGGTTTTTGGAGCACCAAGCCTTATTAATTACTATTATTCAGCACATCTGGTCACAATACTTAATATTTTTTACAACAATAGTTCTGGGGACTGGACAGAGGCATATAAGCACTATAGTTCCTCTTTGGATCTTCAAGCTGTGTTTTGGCAAGATCCTAAGTTATGGCGTGCAGAGAGACAAATTAATCCATTTTTGATTACTTTGATTCTAAATGGGACAAGTTTACACCTAAATTACTACCACCAATATCAAAATTTATGTCTTTTACTGGTCACGACTGGTTTCTTTATGGAATGACTGATTTGGAATGTGCACAATGGAAAAGCTCTAAGATGACCAGACTTCTCGACCTTACAGATGGTAAACAGTTTTGGACAAGACCTCTCTAGAAAATAAGCTACATGGTATGATAATGTGGTATACTCAAGGCTCTGTTTGTAGAAAAAGCCCAGCAGGAACTCATTAGCATAATAGGCCACACCCAACACCAGAAAATCATTAGCATATTAGGTCACGCCCCTGCCAGCACAGCTCATTAGCACATTAGGACGCACCCCCATGTTACCAGAAGTGTGGTCATCCAGCCACACCCACCTTTTGCTTGTTATTCTGTTTACCTTGTTTGTTGTCAAAACCCAGGGCTTTTTTGTAGCAGGAACTCCTTTGCATGTTAGTCCACACACCCCTAATGTAGCCAATCCTAATGAGTTTCTGCTGTTGGGTGTGGCCTATTATGCTAATGAGTTCCTGCTGGGTGTGGCCAACTTGGGAGCCAGCCGGAACTCCGTTCCTGTGCGTTCCTGCCCAAAAATAGCTCTGGGTATACTTACCTTCAACTATGACACATGTGCTCTCCGATTGATATGCATTGAATTTTGCAGCACCCTTTGACAAGTTTTGAGCACGTTCTCCAATGACACTCTGGAAAACATAAAGGACTGATCCAGATTTATAGGATGCTTGAAGGATTAGATTTATCAACACCCTTACCTTACCAAAGGAGCTGTGGTGGCTCAAGTGGTTAAGACGCTGAACTGCAGGCTGTGGAAGGTCAGTAGTTCAGCAGTTCGAGACCCGGGTGCCGCATGATGGAGTGAGCTCCCATCTCTAGTTCCAGCTCCTGCCTACCTAGCAGTTCGAAAGCAAGAAATTGCAAGTAGATAAATAGGTACCACTTCGGTGGGAAGGGAACAGCGTTCCGTGCACCTTGGTGTTTAGTCATGCCGGCCACATGACCACGGAAACGTCTTCGGATAGCGCTGGCTCTTTGGCTTGGAAACGGAGATGAGCACCGCAACCCTAGAGTCGGATTTGACTTGCTTTCGAGCAAGGGAACCTTTACCTTTACCTTTTTACCTTACCAAAGGATGTGGCAAAAGGACTGTGGTACCCCACTTCAAGATGAGGATTGGAATAATATTTGGAATTCAATAACATTCCAATTCTTGACTATTGTAATATGATATCAAGCTTTTAAAATTATATCAAGGTGGTACTTGACCCCCAAAACACTTTTTCGAGCAAGGTCCCAATTGAGTCCTATGTGTTGGAGAAAATGTGGGGCGAAGGGGTCCTATATACATTGTTGGCTCCTCTGTCGGGTTCTACAAACTTTTTGGAAGATGGTTCTTGACAACATAAAGTTAATTACTGGACATTTTCTATATTTCACGCCGGAATGCTTATTATTAGGTTTGGAGTTGGTGGGAGACCACTGTTCTTATACATAACAATGTATTTTAAAGATTTTGGTTTCGGCAGCCAAATCTTCTATTGCTTCTCTTTGGAAGGTGTCTGTCTCCTACCCGGGATATGTAGTATAAAAAGATTTGGGAGCAATATGTGCAGGCTAAGATTGCCTTTAATACTATGAATCCACTTTCCTATAGAGCTGTGATCATTTTCAAAAACATCTGGCGACCCATATTAACTTTTTTATCATGTTATAAAGAAATTCCAAGGAATCTGTATACTAGCTTTGTTTAAGAATATGTTGTTTTATCTGAAAGTGTAAGCACTGAATGTAATTATTGGAATTCTATATGGAAAATTATAGTAAGACACTTTGAAATGTTAAGACCCTATTTTTAAAACTCCTCAATTGTATAAGTTGTATATACCTTTTATTTTGCTTTTGTTGATGGGGAAGATCTCTAATAAATTTATTTTAAAAAGAAAAGAAAACAGGGCTTGGGAAGAAGATCTTAAATGGTGGGCTCTTCCTTCTCCCAAGTGTTCTTTACTACAGTGATTGTATTTTAACCTCTCTCCTAGGGCTGCCAAGTGGGGGCGTGGGGCGGGTAACCCCCCACTTCGGAGGCCCGATTTCTGCCACCGCGGAATCGGGCCCTGGGGGGGACTTTGACTTGATCACAGTTATTCACATGCCCAAAGGACTGTAGTGATAATTCCATTTTGTGAACCTTCATAAGATGTCTGGCAGGCAGAATGCTGAGTTAGATAAGTGGCTGTTCTGATACTCCCTTTCAAGCCAAAAGGAAAAGGGTTCTGTGGAGAAGAAGATTAATTCCTGCCCAGTTTCTCTGGGGGTTTGGCTCTGAGGAGGACGTTGGGTCTGATGTGAAGGGAAAATGGTTTTAGACAACTCAGGAGACCGAAATAAAAAGTAGTGGGTTAGGTGCTCAAAGAAAGAGACCCACTCCAGGAAAACTGCACTATCATAGGAAACTCTCGGAAGGAACATTGTTGCTATAACTTAAATACTAAGTAAAACATCTATCTCTGTTAAGAGCCTAGATTATATGCAAACAAGCTTCAAGGTCTCTATTTTGCCTGTTAAAAAGAAGTGTACTTTGAAATACCAACAAGTTTTATCTCAGCCTTTCCAACCCCTGACTACACCTATTCATCCCCTGCCTGTTAAACTTAGGATTTCTGGTTGAATGTTATTCTGATTGAAGTGCCATTTCAAAGGGTAAAACAAGAGGGCTCATGTTTTCCCAATCAAGTTCCTGGGCTGGGCTAAACGCCAAATTATATTCTGTGTGGCAGGACAGGACAAACAGACTATCAAAAACACAAATATTAAGACACCACTTGGGGCTGCTCAGTCACAGCAGGGAACAAAACTTTTGGCGGGAAAACCTGCCTGATGATGGGGGAGTGACAGGGGTCCATCATAGCCCTCTTCACATCTCAATGTAATATCCTGGCTTTGCTCGTGCTTGCTCCTGCAGTGTAAACTATGTTTTCATGCACAAGACTTTTAAAGCAGCTCCTGCTTCAGGCCTACCCTGGTCAGAATGCAAGATGCCCATCTTCAACTTTCTCTTCCAAAGTAGAAATGATGAATAAATCATATAAACAGCCAGAGAGAAGTTTAAAACCAATTTATCTTAATACAGTAGAGAAGAGTAATAGTCCAGTAGCATCTTAAAGACTAACAGATCTGAAGAAGTGAGCAGTGACTCATGAAAGCTCATGCCCTAGCACACATTTTCTTAGTCTTTAAGGTGCTACTGGACTATTACTCTTTTCTTCAGCTACAGGGAGACAAACTTGGCTACCCATCTTGATTAGGGTTGCCAAGTCAAAAAATCTACTTACTGGGGGACTCCCGGTCTGCGGATGGAGCGTGTCCCCGCACCACCAGGAAGTGACGTTATGATGCCGGGCACGCTGGGGGCGGGGCCACGACCATCCGAGGGAAAAACATAGAGTTTTCCCACGGATGACCGTGGCTCCGCCCCCAGCGTGCCCAGCGTCCTAACGTCACTTCCTGGTGATGCGCACGTCGGGGTAGGGTTCCCCCCAGGGCCCGATCTGCTGGTGGCGGGGAACGGGCCTCTGGGGCGGGGGTTTCCCTGTCCCCCAGGGGGACTTGGGAAGCCTAATCTTGATCTACGTTAATTCAAGTTTACTTTAATACATTATATTGGTTTAAAAAGGATAAGATTGAGCTGTGTTGTATTCAAGACCAGATACCCCACAGCGTACCGTACTATCTTTTGAGAAATACCTAGGTTGATAATGTTTGTGTTAGCTATATTGCTGTTGTTTCTGTTAATTTGGCCACACTGAAAAAGAAAATTTATGGCTTTTACTGAAAACAGGAGGTTGGGCAATGCATAATTTATCGGATAACTTTGTTAGATTACCATAGTAATCTTGCAGTGCCCTTTTGTGTCAGTTTCAGCATGCTTGCGGTCCTCATTTTCCCTCTCATGCGCTTTCTCTTACGCTTGTCCATGCAGTGTGTTCCCAGGATATATCTCTCCTGTTTGCAGTGTGTCTGACCTGTTGCAGGTCTCATCTATCCTTACATAACCAACCGGTTTTGCTCTTTTTTCCTGTAACTGCTGGCTCAAATACATTAATCCCTCCTGTACTTATGTTCTGAAGAGCCTTTCTTTACTAGGAACAAATTGTTTTATAAAGCTTTTTTCTCATCTGTTCAGAACCAGTGATTCTGAATTAATCAACAGCGGTGAAAGCCCTTGAAGTCAAAATAAGTAAAACAATCTGCTTTTTGATAATAACTCCTTCCCTTAACATAAATATATCTAATTCTCAACATGGTCCCATCTGTGGATACTTAAATCTAGAGACTGGGGGCCATGGACAGACAAGGCAGATCTTTCTACAAACCTAAGAGGAGCTGCAGGTTTGCAGAAAAACAAACAATCTGCTTTTTGATAATAACTCCTTCCCTTAACATAAATATATCTAATTCTCAACATGGTCCCTTCTGTGGATACTTAAATCTAGAGACTGGGGCCATGGACAGACAAGGCAGATCTTTCTACAAATCTAAGAGGAGCTGCAGGTTTGCAGAAAAAGCTGAAACCAAAAATAAACAACAGCAGCAAAACATTGGGGGTTAAAACCCTCAAAATAATAGAAGCAGTGCCTGTAGCTTTAAGTAATGAATATCCTCAATGGCTGTTGCTGAGCAACCAGAACAATATTCAAGCCTTGGTTTCTGTCAGGAAAAGGCAGGGGAACTTTCCAGTGCTACTGTGTGACAGAGTGATGGACTGGATGGGCCATTGGCCTGATCCATCATTGGCTTCTCTTATGTTCTTATGTTCTCTTCCCTCCTTCCCTCCCTCTTTTATTGACACTAAACTGCCCTCAACATTCTATCCTTTCTGGATCGTTTTCAGTTCTCATCAGGCTGATTTCAAACAAGGATTGTTTTATTTTTCTTTTGGTTAACTTACAAAGTCATAATTCCCTGAATACCACATAGTCCTCCAACTATGACACCCCTGTGGATAGCCACATTGTGAGCTTTCATCATTCACACTGCAGCTAGCCAGCTTTCTCTTAGAGTAGTAACTTTTGGTTGCCAGAAACAGGACAAAATGTGCTTGAAATAACACGATAGCTCAAGAAACTTTGGCAGCTTGCTGTTAGAGAACAGATCACAAGAGTAATTCAAAGAAAGGAAGGAAAAAATACAGATAATTACATTTATAACAAGATGGCATCCTTTGATCTCTGAAATTAATATGGTGGAAAGTACTGATACAGAAAGGAGTTGCGGTGGCTCAAGTGGTTAAGACGCTGAACTGCAGGCTGTGAAAGGTCAGTAGTTCAGCAGTTCGAGACCTGGGTGCCGCATGACGGAGTGAGCTCCCGTCTCTAGTTCCAGCTCCTGCCAACCTAGCAGTTCGAAAGCAAGAAATTGCAAGTAGATAAATAAGTACCACTTCGGTGGGAAGGTAACAGCGTTCCGTGCACCTTGGTGTTTAGTCATGCCGGCCACATGACCACGGAAATGTCTTCGGACAGCGCTGGCTCTTCGGCTTTGAAACGGAGATGAGCACCGCAACCCTAGAGTCGGATTCGACTGGCTTTCGAGCAAGGGAACCTTCACCTTTACTGATACAGAAAGGATTTGGTTAGAGAAATGCAATTGTTTTTCAAGACGTTGATGGATTTAGAAAGTTGTTTCCATTTTATGCTTGGGGAACTGAAACAATGGACCTGATCTCAAGACCCACCAGCAAGTTTAAGTCTTAGCAGGGATTTGGATTCTGGACTTCCAGTTTTTCAGGTCCTCTTCATTACACTAAGTCGATTCCCTTCAAATTTAGATTCAAGTTTGTGTTTGTGTGTTTAAAATCAAATAATACGGAGAACAAGAAAAACCGTGAAAAAGTGACGCTTAATATATGTCTTTAAAGAATCATAGAAAAGTGAACAAAAATAATATACATAATCATAGAAAAATATATTGACGGTGATCTCCGGAATGTCTTGCCGTTTCGAAGGAAGATCTTCTTCTGAACAAAGATGTAGGACAAAAAATGTCTCTCAGTGATTCATTACAATCATCTTAGCCCCTGGCAGGTTCTACTATACATTACAGCTGTTATGAACATTGAAAATCTTCCTTGGTAATTGTGAAACGTCACCAGAGGATATTAATCACTGAGAGAGATTTTTGGTTATATTTTAGGGTTTTTAAATTAATGTTAGGTGAGTTATTACCTCTGGTGATATTGTTTGTGTTTTTTTAAAAAAATATTGTTTTATTATCAGCCATCTTGAGTTCATTTTGGAAGAAAAGGCAGAATATTAATATAATATCAATTAATATTACATTTATTGTTAAATGCTAATATCACACTATTAATAACATTAACGTACTAATAAATTATTAAATTAAATATTAACATTACATTTTTAATAATATTAATGTTTTAAATGAAGAAATAAATACTCCCTCAGTTCCAGTGGGTGTGTGGAGCTAAATTGTGGGCAGACCTTTAGCAGGAGTGGTTATCTTGTTTAGCTCTAAAGTGTGGCTTTAGGTATTGCAGGCCACTTCAGGTCGAGTAGCAAAGAAGAAGAAGAGAAGAGATTGGATTTATACCCCGCCCTTCACTACCCAAAGGAGTCTCAGAGCGGCTTACAAACTCCTTTCCCTTCCCCTCCCCACAACAGACACCCTGTGAGGCAAAAGAAGAAGAAGAGATTGGATTTATACCTCGTCCTTCACTACCCAAGGGTGTCTCAGAGTGGCTTACAAACTCCTTTCCCTTCCCCTCCCCACAACAAACACCCTGGGAGGTAAAAGAAGAAGAAGAAGAGGTTGGATTTATACCCCGCCCTTCACTACCCAAAGGAGTCTCAGAGCGGCTTACAAGCACCTTTCCCTTCCCCTCCCCACTACAGACACCCTGTGAGGTCGGTGGGGCTGAGAGAGCTCTGACAGAAACTGCTCTTTTTCAAGAACAGCTGTGCCAGAACTATGGCTTGCCCAAGGTCAGGTGCGAGTGGAGGAGTGGGGAATCAAACCCAGTTCTCCCAGATTAGAGTCCGCGCACCCAACCACTACACCAAACTGGCCTCATACCTCCAATACTTTGTGCACACTAGGGTTCTGTGTACATCGGCTGTGATGGAGAGCCCTCTTAAGCTTCGTAGACTGAAGTATACATTCACTGATGAATATTTTTCATGACAGTACCCTCCAAAACAGTGTTGCTTCAGGAATAGCCCTGAGAGGATGGTTGTGCATTTCTTTGTGCGGACCATTGTCATTGACAACCGTTAGTGCTGCTCAGCTTCTAATTTGTTTTGCATTGTAGCTGAAAGGAACTGATTATTTTTAGAGAAAACTGTGCCATTCTTTTAGTGACCGCAGGCTGGTAGAACCAGTTAAGTATAGTAAGGGGGTTGGGGACAAGCATTAATTATTGTGATGAGGTAGAGAGTGGTACAGATACAGGAACAAAATAGGCTTGTACCCAGAAGAATAATCCCATATACTAGCTTGCTACTAGTCGGCATCTGTTTGTCCGCTGTGGCAGCTGCAGAATGGAGCTCGGATTGCATGGTTTCAAGGGACTGCTTGAGTGCAAAAACATATTGCTTGATGGTAGAGACCCGCTTGCTTTGCTTTTCTCAGCTGGGACTCTGCTGTGTGCATCGAGTCTGCAGAATAATTGGCCTCAGGTTGTGCTTCACCTCAGAAAAACATGTTAGTGTTGAGTCAGGGGAACCAAAGGCCGTGTGCACACGGCAGATCTTTACCGATTTTATTCCCTGCCCCAAGCCCCCTCCCTGCTCAGCTTCCCAGTTTTTCCCCAAATATATTTTGCTATTTTCTTTTAGGTTCTGCTGAGACTGACAACAAAATTATATGTACAGAATGAATCTTTTTTGGGCATAGGTTCCCTGGCTACTGGGAGGAAAAATTACACATTACTTAGCCTCAGTTCAAGGCGTAATGCCATTAAAAGCATATCTGGCTTTGGTGTAACACTATTGAAAATAATGGCATATTATCTCATGCCAAGGAGAACTTGGGACTTACGTTGTGACGATGAGAATCCAGATGTACTTAAAGCACTGGAAATTCAAGAAAAAAATTAAAAAGTGCAACACCCTCAGTGTAATTGTAAATGGCACAAGTACAATTCGTGTGAGCGACATTTTATACCAGTTCAAGTCTTGTCCATTATACCTATTTGACATTTTTCTTCATTATTGGATCTCACAGTTTTCAGGTTTTGAAAACATCTTCGCTGGGACTGAGAACGCCCCGCCCCCCTTTTATGAACAATAAAAGAGATTCTGCAGCATGTTTACATTAACTACTGCAGAATTGCCTTTTTTTTTTTCATAGAAAGAGGGGAAAACCTCAGCATTTGCAGACAGTCATTTATTTATTTGGTTCAACGGTTGAAGGTCCTGTAAGCAGAACAGGAGACTGTCTGGGAACCAAGTATGAGCCGCTCTGAACTCTTTGCAGAACAGGTGGGCAATTTTTTTCAGCTTGAGGGCCACATCCAGGACTCTTCAGAGCTCTAAGCTGGATGCCTGCCTTTCCCTCTTTTCAGCGCTGGAAGGCCTGAGTCACTTCTGCCATCCTGCCTGGGGTGGCAGTTTGAAGCAGGAGGGAGTCCTGGCAAAAAAGACCCGGACACACTGCAGCGACTGATGCGGGAGCATACCGGGAGGAGGCGCAAGGGACCGTTCGCACTGTTGGCCCGCCCCTGGCTCTAAGGCGCGGCTTTCTTTTTGGTAATCTGGAGATATGCGCTTATGCGCATAAGCGCACAAGAAAAACATGGCTTTCGGCATTCACACTTTGTTGGTGTGGGATGGACACGGGATAATCGCGCTTTGCAGGGTTTGATACCACTTTCACCAGGTATCTTTTAAACTCGGGAGCGACGCGTTACGAGTCGGGTTGAGTACGGCTGGGGAACGCCGGACAGATCTCTGTGAACGGCCCCTTCAATCCGCTTGTGAAACGTTTCTGGCTCGTGCCTATATCGGGTCAAACTGCCAGTCTGAACTCGGCCAATGTGGATTCAGAGAGGGTTATAATATCACTCCCCTCCCAACCCCATCAACACACTAATGCACAGGGAAGGGAGGGGCAGAGCAGATGGTAACAGTTCTGCCCCTGGTGGCAACAGACTAGGGTTGCCAAGTCCATCTTCCGCCCCCAGCAGGGGACTTTGGGGGCGTTCCTGGAGGGGGCGGGGCATCACTGATGTGATGACATCACATTGGGGACGTCCGCCACCCACCTGCATGCCCGATCTCCAGAAACACCAGTTTCCTGCACTTAAAGGAGCTGGTGTTTCTCTTTTAAGTACACGGAGCCGCCGTTTCCCCTTTAAGAGCAAAGAGCCGGCGTTTCCCTTTTAAGTGCACGGAGCTGGCATTTCCCTGCAAGCCTGATCTCAAGCGGAGATCGGGCTTGGGAGGAAACACGGGTTCCACGCACTTAAAGGCAGCCACCCCTTTCTCTCAAGAGAGAAGGGTGAGGGGTGGCTGTGGGGTTGGGGGCGGGGCTTCCCCAATAATAATTGGCCGGCGGCGGGTAGAACCCTCCCAAATGGGGGACCCCTAGCAGGGGGGGGGGTTTGGCAACCCTACAACAGATTCTGTTCAGGTACTTAGGCTGACAATCACATGCTGGCACCAGTGCTACCAGGTTTTAAGATTGAGCTGGAGTAATACAGAGTGGCAGAAAGGGTCATAAATGGCTCTTAATA
The DNA here is from genome assembly GCF_001447785.1 of Gekko japonicus. Lineage (NCBI taxonomy): Eukaryota > Metazoa > Chordata > Lepidosauria > Squamata > Gekkonidae > Gekko > Gekko japonicus. The sequence continues at coordinate 17,249 of NW_015171081.1, read as the reverse complement.
GCTTTTGCCTCTCAAACTGTTCTAACGATTTTGGGCAGCATCAGCCCAACCTGTAGCAACCTGATGCTGCAGTTTAGCAGGCCAGATTAGGTAATACGTTAGGTACAGATTAGGTAATACAGATTAGGTAACACATTAGGTAATTTGAGAAGAAGGTGCAAAGCTCTCTTCTGTTTGTGGCCCTGGGATCCTCCCGCCTCTGCTTTAGAGGATAAACAGGGGTTATAAATACATATACATTCATATGTATGCACATGAAAGCTTATGCCTTGAATAAAACTTTGTTGGTCTTAAAGGTGCCACTGGACACAAACTTTGTTCTGCTGCTTCAAACCAACATGGCGACCCCACCTGAATCTATATACATCCATATGTTATATACATATAAAATATATCTTAACATAGAAACAGAATTAATTTCCAATAACCTAGGCCACCAAATGAGAAGGGAGCACTCCCTGGAGAAGACCCTGATGCTGGGAAAGATTGAAGGTCAAAGAAGACGGGGACGGCATAGGATGAGATGGTTAGACAGTGTCATAGATGCAACGAACATGAAGTTGAGCCAACTTCAGAGGACGGCAGAAGACAGGAAGGCCTGGCAGGATCTGGTCCATGGGGTCGCAAAGAGTCGGATTCGACTGTGCGACTGAACAACAACAAAAAAGGATTTCTTACTTCAGTATATGACACAAGCAAAATCCATCTTTCTTCAAAAATCATCACAGGTCAGGGAACTTTAAAAATGTCTTCAGCTGTGTTCAAACACTAAATGATCCACTTCCAATCCACTTCCAATCCACTTCCAATTGGATTTTAGTGTGTGAACTGGCAAAATCCAGTTCGAAGGTGGATTAAAAGTGGATTATTTCGTCTGTGTGATTGCAGCCTTCTGGAGAGAAGGAATGCAGATTTCTAAGGAAATATCCCATTCACTCCTCTGTTCTTTGCTTTTCTGCATATCATAATTTAAGTACTGAAGGGAAACTGAGGGTCCAGTCACACACAGAATTTGCCGCGGGATACTCACGAATGCCAGGCGGATTTCAAGGGTGCGATCAAAATGGACACATCTGGCAAGCGTCGCGCACCCATCGCCATCCTGTCTCGTCCGGCCGAAGATCCGGAGTTAAAAAGTACCAGTGAAAGTCCACTATCAAGCATTTTCGATGGGCCGCAGATGGACTTCCTCCGTCTGATCGCTCCAGCGCACTCCTCTTGCCTCGTTGAAGTGTGCCGGGAGCACGCGCCACCGAAAAAAACCCCAGTTCACTGCCGTCGCATCTGATTGCGATGGCACAAATAGCTACGCCTCTCCCCCTGCGTTATCTGGCCCGTGTGACCGGGGCCTGAGAAAAACAAATGCAAGACTATTGCCAAAATAGTCTTCCTTGACAGTCACTGAATTCTTTTCAAATACTTGCAGGCCCAGGAGTTGATGATAAGTTTCATAAAATGTAGATGTTTTTGTTCAATTTGTTATGTGATTTTAAGAATGCATAGGCCACTCAGTAATTTTAAATACTGTGTATTTCCTAAGACATCAGATTCATGTACATTGTTGTAACTGATCTTGTGCTGGTCACAAACTGTAATAATAAATTTGATTTGATTTGATTCGATGATCAGCTTAGCCTGCAGTCCTATGTGCAGCAGTAAATCTTACTGAGACTGGTGGGTCCGCTTCTGAATAAACACGCGTAGGATTGGGGCTGCCAGTCCTGTAACGAGGACAGCTTAAGCCAAACCATATAATCTTGACCTTTTTTAAAAAAATAAATAAATATTGGAATTAATGGTAGAAGGTTTGCTTTAATTGAAGATCTCAGATGTCCACAAAGCTTAACTGAGTGGCAGATTTTGATCTTTTGGCTCAAGTAAAAATTGCTCCTGTTGCTAAGGCGTCTTACGCCACCACGCACTGACTCAGCCAAATGTCACCCAGGCAGATTACTTTGAAGACCGATAACTGATCTGTGTGGATGTCATGTAAGGACAGAGATATGTGTTGGGGGGAGGAGGGAAAAAGCCCCTTTTCCTGTCAGAAATTCTTGCCCATAATAAATGCCCTTGGACATGAAACACAGGAAGCAGGTATTTTGTCGCTCAGAACCTTGGGTTCAGAATTGCACGCTACTGGCTGCTTGCAGAGGTGAGAACCATAACATTGTGGCTTTTCTCTTGGGGGGAGGGTACACCCCAAAGGAAATGCTGACTTCTTAATGCATTCTGCTCCCCCTTATGTTTGTTTTCAAATTCCCAAACTGTTCTTTAAAAAAAACCTCAGGATATTGATTTGCAGTTTAGGGAATTATATAGGAACACCTTGAGCCTTGGAGGAAAGACGGGATGTGCACACAACTAGACCATGTTGTTCAGTCTTCTGGATTATGAGCAAGATTGTTGATTGTACAGCAGATTGATTCCATATGCCCTATGCACAAGCCAGGCTTTCATAAGTGCAACTGCGCCTAGTTTTTAAATAGTCCAGCCTTCCAAAATGCCAAGTAACTGGGGTTTTAAAAGCTAAGTAAGGCACAAAGCTGCGGTGGCTCAAGTGGTTAAGACGCTGAATTGCAGGCTGTGGAAGGTCCGTAGTTCAGCAGTTCAAGACCCGAGTGTGCCACATGACAGAGTGAGCTCCCATCTCTAGTTCCAGCTCCTGCCAACCTAGCCGTTCGAAAGCAAGAAATTGCAAGTAGATAAATAGGTACCACTTTGGTGGGAAGGTAACAGCGTTCCGTGCGCCTTTGTGTTTAGTCATGCCGGCCACATGACCATGGAAACGTCTTCGGACAGCGCTGGCTCTTCGGCTTGGAAACGGAGATGAGCACCATAACCCTAGAGTCGGATTCGACTGGCTTTCGAGCAAGGGAACCTTTACCTTTACTTTACCTAAATAGGCTGCAGGGGCAACTATATAGTATTTGCTGGAGAGAAATAGCTAGGAGAACTGAGAATATCCATTTGTCTTTCGGTGTCAATCACTCTCTGCTTAGTAAGTGCTTTTGCCCGGTCTATACCGAGATCCAGAAGGGCTAGGGGACAGAAGCCTAGTTTCTGGATGGAATTCAAGACCGCTTTATGCCAATTGGACTGGAATTGGTCCTGGAGGATTAAAGGGAACAGACCTCCTGAAGGATTAAGGGGAACAGAACAAGAGGGTTTATACCTCCTGTTACCCACTTAGAATTGAGAGGATATGAATTCTAGCCTCTACTCGAAGCATTCCTGTTTCCAATCTGACCCAAGTGTTTGGCACACACTTCGGTACTTGTAGTAATGGTCTAAGGAATTTAGACTGGACTCTCTCAAGTGGGGTGAAGGAGGAGGATAGTGGCCCCAGGAATGTTCCGTAAATCAGCCGAGCCAGCGACTTAGCTACGCTTCCCAGATGTTGCGGTATGATCACACCCTGAAAATCCGCCCAACATTCGGGCCTTTCACGTGGCAAATCCTCCCTGTGTCAAGACCTAAGATGGAATTCTGGTGACATCCGAAGAAAGGCCCTTTAATAAAGTGAGATTGTTTTCCAGTAATCAGGATAGTTGCCTACAGTTTAATCCCATGTAAGAATCCCATTTTCTAGGGGGGAAACGGATCTCAGTTTATTAAGTTGCCCTCAATAGGTGTCATCACTAGTTGGTTTCCTAGTGTGAGAATGGCAAGAAACCCTATAAACACAATCTCTTCCCTAATAATCTCCTCCCCTTTCCTCCTTTCCCCTCTTCTTTTCGATTAAGTCCGTGAAACCCATGAAGAAAACCAGCCACCACCCATCATCCCTGTGCATGCCACTTCTATCTCAAGAAGAGAGGGAGAAGTAACTGAAAATGTGGGATCTCAGAAAACAGATTGAGTCTTAGGCTGCAGTCACATGAGCAGTTTAATCCAATATTGTTGCGGTACCCCTGCGGATTTAAAGAGCACGATCAGACAGTGACATCTGCCCCATTCTGCCCTGTCTTTGAATTGGAGTTAATGGACACTAGGGAAAGTCCAGTCTTTACGGATGCCCGCTTTCACCCCGCATTTGCGGCTGCCTGAACTCCCCTGTTGTGAAGTCAAGCCGTTTGGGAAGTCTGAACCTTCCCTTCTGTTTCCACCTCCTTTGTTTGTTTGGGTGTTTTTTTTAATCAGGTAGCTATCTATACATTAGCGCATAATCGCCCTGGCGTCGTCCGTCACCATGGCCAAGTAGTCAGTCTGGATTGGGAAATTCCCGGGGAGTTGCTTTCGAGTGACAGATTCCCCCCCCCCACAATCCCCCTCTCCTGTTTCTCCGTCAGAGTTACTGTTTGGCAGTATCCCGTGACTGGCACAAGGGTAAATGTACTGAAGTCAACGGGACTACTCTCATGTAAATCTGCACTTTAAACCCCCCCCCCCATGTATTCGAAAGAATGTCCTCCTGTTCTGCAGATTGAGGCAAAGGGAAGGAGGCTGAAAGGGGCTGGAGGACTTGGCAGAGGGATTCTAGAGCTGTCAAAAAGGACGCTGCAACAATCGTGCCACCACCCATCATCCCTGTGCATGCCACTTCTACCTAAAGAAGAGAGGGAGAAGGAGCTGAAAATGTAAGAAGATCTCAGAAGACGACCATGGGGCGACCAGAAGACAACCATGGGGCGAGCATGCAGTGAAGCCATTTCAGGGTGGGATGTTCCGATCAAAACCTCCCAGTACAAGATAAAACAGTGCAATTAGAAGACGAGAAGGAGAAGAGATTGGATTTATACCCTGCCCTTCACTACCCAAAGGTGTCTCAGAGCGGCTCTCCTTTCCCTTCCCCTCCCCACAACAGACACCCTGTGAGGTAGAAGAAGAAGAGATTGGATTTATACCCCGCCCTTCACTACCCAAAGGAGTCTCAGAGCGGCTTACAAACTCCTTTCCCTCCCCCTCCCCACAACAGACACCCTGTGAGGTAGAAGAAGAAGAAGAGATTGGATTTATACCCTGCCCTTCACTACCCAAAGGTGTCTCAAAGTGGCTTACAAACTCCTTTCCCTTCCCCTCCCCACAACAGACACCCTGTGAGGTAGAAGAAGAAGAAGAGATTGGATTTATACCCCGCCCTTCACTACCCAAAGGAGTCTCAGAGCGGCTTACAAACTCCTTTCCCTCCCCCTCCCCACAACAGACACCCTGTGAGGTAGAAGAAGAAGAAGAGATTGGATTTATACCCCGCCCTTCACTACCCAAAGGTGTCTCAGAGCGGCTTACAAACTCCTTTCCCTCCCCCTCCCCACAACAGACACCCTGTGAGGTAGGTGGGGCTAAGAGAGCTCTGACAGAAACTGCTCTTTTTTCAAGAACAGCTCTTATCAGAACTACCACTTGCCCAAGGTCATCCAGCCGGGTGCAAGTGGGGAATTAAACCCAGTTCTCCCAGATTGGAGTCCGCCCACTTAACCACTACACCAAACTGGCTGCTGTAGTGTGACCACAGCCTTAGACTTCTTTCCTTTTCCCCCACACTCAGACTTATTCACAATAGAATTAACTGGGAAGAGGCTGTAATCAAAATGCCCTCAAAAAAGAAAGTTGGGAAGAAGAGAAGGGTGAAAAAAAAAATCCCCCATCTTACTACTGAATTATTTCAAGGAATAACTGAGTAACTAGGCCTAGTACAAAACCACTGTTTAATCCCTTCGTAAATCAGGCTTTGAAACATCATTTTCATTGTCTGAGTCATCCTTCTCAGAATTTGAAATGGGCAAGTTCTTTTAAACAAACAGAAGGAAACCAATTTTTAGCAAAACTATTATTTTACTAATGCTGGGTGGTGCAGAGTAGCTTGACATGCAGGATTTTTGAAAGGTTGCGTAATGAAAAATGGCCTCTATAAACTGTAAACATTGTACGTCCTTTATCTTCTCTGAACTGAGCTGAAATGTGAGTTAATAAGGGCACTTTCTATCAGCAGAGTCTTTCCTGCTTTTTCTATCTGTTTTCGCCTCCATTTAAAATGCCATTGTCAAGAGGAAGGAACCAGTTCCGCCTAATCAATACCCCACCTCTGGATCCCAGAGAAGCAATTTCCAGTTGCCTTTTTTTGTCACTGCATGTCAAAGAGGATTTGACATCTGTGACCATTAAAGCAAGGGAGATTTCATTTTCAGATGTTGCTGAACTGTATGTTTTATTGAGACAATGATCTCTGCAGAGTCAAGATGTCTCTTCTTAGGTATTCCTCTTAGTCCTTGAAACTAAAATAATCCAGACTTGGGAGAGAATTCCTCTGAACAAAAGGATGCAAAGTTGTCTGGGAAAGTCTTGTGCATCTTGGTTCAAGTGCTGGCTCTGTTATTGACCTTGTTACGTTCAAGATTCAGCTTTGTCTGCATGGCACACTGTGTCAATAGTGGAGCCAAATTAGTATGACTTCTTGTACTGGGGCACAATGCAATAGATCAAAGGTGTCAAACATGCAGCCTGGGGGCCGGATCAGGCCCCTGGAGGGCTTCCATCAGCCCCGCAGTGGAACTGGCCATCTCCTGCTTCCAGCTCTGCTGCTGCTGCTGCTGCATCGTAGCTTGCTTCGCCAGACTCTCTTAATCACTCAGCCATTTCATGCTCTAACCTGGGTCCTAGACTCAGAACTCTGGGCATGAGATTTCTGTGGTGAATGTCAATAAATCAAAGGTGGGTTTGCAGCTTACAGAGCTAATGTTTTAAGCATGTTTTTATTTATTCATTAAATAAATTTTATTTATTAATTTAAATACTATTTAAGCATGTATTTATTTACTTTGTGTTTGAGTCCTTTATAAAGTTTATATCTCCGCTACCTGGCATTACATTTTATGACACACATGGCCCGGCCCAACAAGGTCTCATTTATGTCAGATCCGGCCCTCATAACCAGGGGTCATTTCGTAGAAACAGAGGTGCAGGAGCTCATTAGCATAACTTATTTGCATATGCCACACCCCATGACATCACCGGATGTGTGTCAGAAGGCAACACCCACCACTCAGGCTCCACTGGACTGTTTTTGATTGCTAGCTATGGGGGGGGGGACATGCAGGTCTGTCCTTGCAGAGGAGGGAGAGCTTGTACCTGAATAAAACTTGGTCTTAAAGGTGCCACTGGACTATTTTGGATCGGGGGGCCAGGGGGGGCTCTGCAACTTACCTGGCTGCTTCTTGCTCTGACTGAGGGCTGCTGGGAGCAGGGGGTGGGGCTTATTGCATGTGCCCGCCCCCTGGGCTCTTTACTGCCGGAGCTCTGCTCCTGTGTGCTCCTGCAGGAAATGACCCCTGCTCATAATAAATGAGTTCGATGCCCCTCCAATAGATAATCTAAATTCAACAATAACACTAGATTGAGTCTCAGATGTTACTAAAAAAAAATATGCTGAGGAACTGATGCCTCTCACAACTGTCTTATTGTACCACATTTCCCATGGGCTTAAAAGAGTGGCTTTCAAACTTGCAACTTTTGCGAGCATACTGAATTCCTGCACATCTGACAGGGGAACTGAGATTTTTCTACAGGCATCTGGTTGGCAGTCTAGGGCACTCTCTCTTTTCATTAAGGGTTATTGTTAGCCTGATTGCTCTGAGTTCTTATCAATTTTGGGGAATATGAGATATAATAAATAGCAATAGGCAATAAGGGAACAAACACCTGTATATACAGAGGTCCCGCTTCTTCCAGAGATACCAGAAATAGACACGGAGGCTGGCTTCAGTGTAAAAATGGTTTCCTTTTACTGGAGATTCTTCACAATCAAACAGTTCACAAGCACAGACACACTTATACAGCTTCTAGGAAAATTAGATAGACAATCAAGAGACGTTCGCATGAGCAGGAGATCGCTGGGGGGCAATATTTACCTGTCTGATGAGATGATGCATCCCAGTGGAAAAATAAGGGAGACTAATAAGAAATGAGAATTAAGCTAGGAAATTGAAATTGTGCTCTGAACCGGCAGAAGCACGTGGAAGACTCTGGCTGCAGTCCAAGAGTCTTAAAGAGGCAGTGTGGGTTTCAGGATAGCAAGGGCTGAAAGGCTAAAGAGCTAGAAAGGCCGTATGGAGGACGGCGAGAGAGAGAGCATGTTGCTGGGTGCCCACTTTTGTATGGGGGCTCTGGGGGGAGGGCTTTGCTGGCCACCTCCCTTGAGACCACCCCTTGGTGGTCCGTTCCAAAAGTCACGTCCGCAATGGGAAAAGGGGCTTAAGGGGTTGGTCAATATTGAATTCTAACTGAACTTGTGACAGACACACCTCGAGGGTCGTGATGACTCATTGGCTAGCACCTATTGTGTTCTTTGTCTTACGGCTGCAGAACTGGTTCCTGGAATGAATGAGGAACGCCCAAGTCCTTTGTCAAGCGAAAGG
>NW_015171081.1:6433-8846 GCF_001447785.1 Gekko japonicus | reverse complement strand
CATGCTAATAGAGGAGCTTTCCTGAGGAGGTTCTTTTGTATATGGATTGTTTCCTGAGGAGTTTTCCTGTTTCCTGAGGAGGTTCTTTTGTATGTGGATTGTTTCCTGAGGAGTTTTCCTGTTTCCTGAGGAGGTTCTTTTGTATGTGGATTGTTTCCTGAGGAGTTTTCCTGTTTCCTGAGGAGGTTCTTTTGTATGTGGATTGTTTCCTGAGGAGTTTTCCTGTTTCCTGAGGAGGTTCTTTTGTATGTGGATTGTTTCCTGAGGAGTTTTCCTGTTTCCTGAGGAGGTTCTTTTGTACGTGGATTGGCTGTTGAAATTCTAATCTTATCTGTAGTGCTATTGTCAGATGTAGAAACTGTTGGCATTTGGAGGACTATGATAATGGTCTACCCTACAGTGAAATGGACATCTTCCCTGGCTCCCTATGCATGTTCTCCTCCAACACAGCGTGAAGGCTGACACTTGGAAAGTGTTCTTTTGGAGAGGAACAACCACTTCCTTTCTCCTTAACGGTTTGCCAGGATGATGAGCCAAAACAGAACTCAGCCAACTGTCACTATAATATCTGCCCACTCTCACACAATGCCAAAGCAAAAGTAGGCCCATTTTATTAAAGCTCCTAGCAAAATACTGGGTTTAAAAAAAAAAAAAACTGTTGACAGTTTGATATGCTCAGAGCGGCAATTCTTCATATCTCGCCAAAGTCACACACACAAAAAATAACCCATGGAGGTTCACATTCACTGACATAATCTCTACCTCCAGAAGACTGATACGTTGCTTTTGTCTGCTAATAATAGATGTCATGATTAAAGAATCCACCTACCATTCTTGTTCTCCCCAGTCAGTTGCCTGCTCTGATGTCCCATTTATTGTTTAAATGGACAAATCTGATGACAAGATAAAGAAGAAAGGAGGAAATCCCCTTCCCCCCACACACACAGCCACTGAAGCTTTATTTGGCCAATAGGATCAGAGCAAGTTTGCCCCTGGGCCAGAGGCTGTATTCATCCAAAGCCAGTTTTCAGAAATATTGTATACTCTGGTGTAATGAAGAACTGGAAACAAGAACAGGACTATTCATAGGAAGGGCCTGGCTTTCTAGATCGTAGCAACGTTGATTCAAAAAGGCCGAGGTCACCCTGGGCAAGAAGAAACTCTCCTTTCCCACACATAGACATATTATATCCTTTGTGCCCTGCTTTACAATCTTTATGGAAATGGCTGCCAGCCATTCCTGTGGTATATACTGGGGGAAACTGCTGAAGTGAGGGCAACTACCTGCCTTCTGTCCTGGCAGCTGATGGCCTGGCCTTTTGGACTATGACCCAACAGGAGGTACAGTGTGTCTCTGGACCTCAGGGAGAGGGAAACTCTGAAACTGTCTCCCCCCCCCCGTGCCTGAAGCAAACTCAAAGCCAGGGATAGACACAACTTCATTTTATTGCAGAGCACATTACAGTTTATGAGGGCCCACGATAAATGCCACTCAGATCAAACCTTGTTTGGCCAATGATTTGTCCTCCGGGCTGACAGTCTTCCAACCCGTTCCCTGCCTTTACTTTCACTTTCCCCTTTCTTCCTGTCTGCTGTTCCTTCTCCATCTTTCCCCCTACTAGTCTCCACTCTTCTTCTGTCCCCCCTGACCTCGAGCCCTCTCCAACTTGTGACTCCCGCTCTCTGCTGCCCCTCCTCCTTATACCTCTCTCTTTCGCCACCTCCCTAGGCAGGCAGAGCGCTCTAGCATTTCAACCATATCCATAGTCTGTATCTTGTGCTGTCTGTCTTAGTCCCACCCAGGGCTATTTTGGGGCAGGAACGCACAGGAAGGGAGTTCCGGCTGGCTTCACAGTTGGCCACGCCCACTACAGCCAAAACCACTGCGCATGCGTGGCTATCAAGGGAAGGCCTGGAGAGCAATCCCCCCGGCAACTCTGAGGCAGGCGGGCCAGGGGGCCCCTGGAAGGATCGGGGAGGCATTTAAATCCTCTTGGAATGACAACTGATCTCCACAACAGAGCTCAGTTTCCCTGGAGGAAATGCCCACTTTGGAGAGTAGATGCCATGGCATCATCACATACCTACCATGTTCCCTCACCTCCCCAAACTCTACCCCTCAGGGTCCACCCTCAAACCTCCACTAATTTCCCAAGCAGCCTTAACTTTCAGGTGGGGGTTCAGGAACCACAGGGTGCTGGTCCAGTCAGGCTGCCGCTGTACCAGATGTTCAGAGAAATACAGGGGTTCTTGAATTGTAAGGCCTTCTCTCCAACAGACGCGCGCACACTGCGGGTTTATATTTGCTTTGTGTTTACTTTTGCTTGGTAATCTTTTAAGTAGTGCAGGTTCCTCCTAGTTTGTGCAAGTCATAGCTAAATTGGTCATAACAAGATCTTTAGATAAGGCGTTT
>NW_015171081.1:0-6269 GCF_001447785.1 Gekko japonicus | reverse complement strand
ACAAACTCCTTTCCCTTCCCCTCCCCACAACAGACACCCTGTGAGGTAGGTGGGGCTGAGAGAGCTCTGACAGAAACTGCTCTTCTTCAAGGACAGCTGTGCCAGAGCTTGTGACTGACCCAAGGTTGCATCAGCAGGTGCAAGTGGAGGAGTGAGGAATCAAACCCGGTTCTCCAAGATTAGAGTCCACGCACTTAACCACTACACCAAACTGGCTCAAAAGCCATAAGGTAGCCTGCACCAGCAGTAACACCTTAGTGATCCTGCCAGCCCCGCCTCCACAGTGGCTTCTGAGCCTATCGAGGAGGGCGGGGTATAAATGTGAAAAATAAATAAATAAATAAATAAATAAATAATAATTCTAATACTCCTCCCCCTCCTACACTGGACAGGCAGCTGCCTGTCAGGTGTAGGAGAGGAGGTGGGATGCTTATAGCTGCTGGGGAGGTTTGCTCAGCAAGATTGCCTTAGCCCTGCTGCTGACTCAGCCTCCCTGATGCCTTTAAACATAATCCCCCCCCCAACAACAGACAGGTGGGTGTCTGTCAGGTGTAGGAGCAGGACCAGGGTACTTTAATCCATCAGACACGCCGCCCCAGCAGGATCACCTTAGCGATGCTGCTGGCCCAGCCTCTCTGATGGCTTCCAACACACTTCCCCCACCTCCTACACCTAACAAGCGATTGTCTGTCAGGTGCAGCAGCAGTTGCAGAGTGCTTAAAGCCATGAGGGAGCCTGCCCCAGCAGTCTACAGAGAGGTCCTTCAGTAGAGAAAAGAGTGCCCACGAGTTCTTGTATTGTGAGATTGATATCGCTTTTGGGTTTCCCCCAGAAGTCACTCCTGTTTTGGAATCTATGGCTTTACCATAGAGTTTCCAGTGATTCCTAAAGAGACATGATTTTAAAATTTTCTTCCACTACTGCTCCAAGTAGCAGTGGGGGTGAGGGATCCCCTACTGGGGAACAGCAACCCTAAGTGTGGACCTATGCACAGTTACTCTGAGCACTCTGATATCAATGGATTTTGACTGGGGTAACTCTACATTGGATTGCATTGCATGACTGGTTCAATCAGACAGCAGTTATCCAGCCTGGTCTTTGGGCCTAGCTCACTCCAGAATCCCTTAAATGACAAATGCTAACAACACAATCCTAAATAGAATTACACTATTTTAAATCCATGGATATCAGTGGTCTTAAAATAGTATAACTCTGTTTAGGATTGCAGTATTAGTGCCTGTTGTTGAAAGCTGTATGTGTTGTTGATTTGCACCACTGTGAAACTTCTGTAAAGCATCTATAAAGCATACTGCTGAAAACCAGGGCTATTTTTTGGGCAGGAACGCACAGGAACGGAGTTCCGGCTGGCTCCCAAGTTGGCCACACCCAGCAGGAACTCATTAGCATAATAGGCCACACCCAACAGCAGAAACTCATTAGGATTGGCTACATTAAGGGTGTGTGGCCTAACATGCAAAGGAGTTCCTGCTACAAAAAAGCCCTGGGTTTTGACAACAAACAAGGTGAACAGAATAACAAGCAAAAAGTGGGTGTGGCTGGATGACCACCCTTCTGGTAACATGGGGGGGCGGCCTAATGTGCTAATGAGCGGTGCTGTCAGGGGTGTGGCCTAATATGCTAATGAGTTCCTGCTGTTGGGTGTGGCCTATTATGCTAATGAGTTCCTGCTGGGCTTTTTCTACAAAAAAAGCCCTGCTGAAAACTACAGCAAGAAGAGACAACAATAAATACTTATTTATTAGGACGAAGACCCTGTAAGCCTCAGGGGAATAGCAGGGAGCATATGGCACCAAACAGGACAGCTAGCATATTTCCACTTCTTTCTTCTTAACCCTCATGAGAAAAGTTGGTGATCTGTTATTCTTGGTGCAGCTGTATCAAGAATGCATTCACAATTAATACGCACATCATGGCTAATGAACACAAAATAAACCCAACAACCAAAAACAGCCAAAAGACCTTAAAAGCAGGGTTTGCTCCAGCAAGATCCAATTGAGCAAGATTAATTCCAGTCCTGATTTGTATAGTGGAGGTGATGTGAGCTGCCTGCAGCTTTTTTGGTAGAAGAAACATATTGATATAATTATATGCCAGTAGAATCATTTTCTCTTTTTTTTCTCCAGTAAATTAATATTACTGTTTTGGTTGACTGGTTTATTTTGGGTTACTGAAAACATTAACCTTTTGTTCTCATTCCAGTGGATAACAACATAAGGTTTACTGATTGCAGGCAATGCTCCCTCTAAGCCGTGGAGTCTTGTGAGCAAAAATTCTGCTTTTTGAGCTACTGACATTAAAATTGTGAGCAAGCAATTTGGCTACGGCATAAATTAGTTTGCTCTGGAGCCCTCCTTCCTGAGCTAAGACAAAAATGTGTGAGCCAGAGGCTAAAAGACTGTGAGCTAGCTCACACTAACTCAGCTTAGAGGGAACACTGATTGCAGGGACTTAGTTTGGTATAGTGGTTAAGTGCGCAGACTCTAATCTGGGAGAACCCAGTTTGATTCCCCACTCCTCCACTTGCACCTCCTGGATGACCTTTGGCAAGCCATAGTTCTGTCAGAACAAGAGCAGTTCTCTCAGAGCTCTCTCAGCCCCACCTACCTCACAGGGTGTCTGTTGTGGGGAGGGGAAGGGAAAGGATTTTGTAAGCCACTCTGAGACTCCAAGTGAAGGGCGGGGTATAAATACAAGCTGCTGCTGCTGCTCCTCTTCCTCCTTCTTGCCTTTACATCAGAGTTAGGCAACGTAAAGTCAAGTTGTCCTTTATAAATAATACTTTAACATGGTTGTTATGAACGATTCATCCTTTATAAATTGTCCTTTATAAATAATGCCTTGACATGGTCGATGTGAAGAAATCATTGCTTTAAATTAAATTTTCTTAGTTCTCTGCTTTCAGATCAGAAATAAATGCTGTTCAACTCACTCCATAATGAAGAAATCTATCTGGTGGGTGTTCATTATACGAATGGCAACATATTTCCTACTTTTAGAGTGAGCTAGGCAATGAGGTTTATAGAGGTCTCTGAGTCGTGAGATACTCTATCAAACTTATTCATTACGAGGGCCGGACCTAACATAAATTCAATGGAAATCCATTGAAAATGTGCCATTTAAGTGACTTTTAATTGCCGCCAGCACTTTATGCTTGTTGATTTGTAGTGTTTTTAATAATTGTGTTTTTAAGCTGTATATATGTCGTGTTCGAAGCCGCCCTGAGCCTGCTTTGTGGGGAGGGCAGGGTGTAAATTTAATATAAATAAATAAAACATAAAATAAAAACATAAAATAAATGTCACTTTTTTGGGCCGGGCAATGTGCAATGTTCTCTCTAAGCTGTGGAGTCTTGTGAGCAAAAATTCTACTTTGTGAGCTACTGGCATTAAAGTTGTGAGCAAGTGATTTGGCTCCTGCATAAATTAGTTTGCTCTGGAGCCCTCCCTTCCTGAGCAGAGAGAGAAATGTGTGAGCTGGAGGCTAAAGAACTGTGAGCTAGCTCACACTCACTCAGCTTAGAGGGAACATTGGCCATGTGTGCCATAAAATGTAATGCCAGGCACCGGAGATATGAACTTTATAAAAGACACAGGCAAACCCAATTAATGATGTCATTTTTTTAACCCAAAATACAAACATGCTTTAAACATTACCGCTCTGACAGTATTTCCTTAAAGTATCTCCCTATTGCCCGCCCACTCACTTCCACTGCCCATTACTCATTAGCACTGGGACAGCATACAGGGTCATAATGCACAACCTCTATTATCTAATTACTGCAAACCGTGCAAACATTATAGAATCCAATATAACACGCAGTCAAAATGGAATGGACGAACTTCCCCGGAGTTACCACTTGTTTCGAGTTTTCTTTTTCATACATAAGATCTCAGCTGATCAGCCCGGGTTTGATATATTGGCTAAGAGCCTGTATGCTGCTACTTTGAAGTACTTAGGAACTAGAAAGAGTCCAATTTGGAAGCCTTGTGATTATGTGGATGCAGAGCTGAGATCTTATGTATGAAAAAGTAAACTCGAAACGAGTGGTAACTCCGGGGAAGTTCGTCCATTCTTTCTTCATTGACGTCTTCACTCTTTATCTTATGACGTCTTCACTGTTGAAAAGAGATTAAAGCAATGGACTGATTACATTTTGACTGCATGTTATATTGGATTCTATAATGTTTGCACGGTTTGCAGTAATTCTGTTGTAATTATTATTGTCATACTGCTACCCCCTCTATCTACTGTACAACCTCTAGCATCTGGCAATAAAGGTAATGACCAGTTTGTGGGCTAGATAAAAGCCCTGGACGAGCCAGCAGGCCAGATGTTTGACACCCCTGCTCTAGAGATATGAATAAATGTTAACCTAGTCAAGGATTTGTCCCTTCTCATGTGACATATCGTAAAAACTTATACTTTTCAAAAAAAATCGTCTCTGACTGAAAGAACAATAATTCCTTCTTGATCTTTATGAATGGTGGACTGACTGCTAAGTGAAAACTCTGAGTGCAGTATGGTTTGGGAAATGTCTCTCTGCTATATCAGTTCCCACACCGTAAAGGCATATTTGTCTTTAGGGGAAAAGCCTAGGAGTGAGACAGCAACATATTATAGCAATTAGTTTCTTGTACTATACCAGAAAATCTTGCCTTCAGTGCCAACAGAATGCTTGCTTTCTCTCATGTTCTGGCAGCTATGCAGTTGTGACCTCAGGGATGTTCTTGCAACAGAATTATTATGGATTGTCTCTAACTATGTCGTGTCTCCAGACAGCCATTCTGAACCATTGTTCGTGTTCATGTTTGTTTTCAGTCTGCCTGTATTAGGGCCAGTGTCAGTTTTTGTAACTATATTTACTGCTGCATATGCTGTGCGATCCTTTTTGCTCTCGTGGATCATTTTTTGCTCGCTTGTACTTCCTCTTACACGGCTTGTTCCGAGTTCGATACCAGTTCTTTTTTTTTGTTCTTTTTCACACAGACAGATGTCTAGGACCTGGGTGGTGTTTTGTATAGCTTGTCATTTGACTAAATCCTCCCACAAGAGATTCAGTCGCATCCTTCAGGCAAGAATCTCTGTGACTGTTGAGATCTTGTGATCTAAGTAAAGCATTTCACGTCCCAACAGGTGTTTATGGTTTCGTCAGACTGAGACAAAACACACGTGATCCTGTCTGGCTGGACCAATCCTTGTTTTTAAAATTTGAAAGACAAAAGAGCTTTATTGATGTTCCGTTGTTGTGTTCACTTTTTAATTATCTGAATGCATGGCTTGAGTTTTCCTAATGGTGCTGGGGAGGAGAGGGGAATGCAATAGTGGCAGAGGTCATGCTTTGCAGTTGTAAGCAGGGCCAATGTATCCATTAGGCACAGTAGGCACTAGGGTTGCCAAGTCCAGGGCCGCAATGACATCATCACGCTGGGCACGGAAGTGATGTCATCAAGTTGGGCATGTTGCCGGGGGACACTCTGGTAATCGCCCTAAAAACTCTATAGAGTTTTCAAGGCGATTGCTAGAGCGTCGCCCAGCGACGTGTCCATCGTGATGACGTCACTTCCGGGCGGTGTCATCGTACCAGGCATGTCGGCCTGATCTGGCCACTTCGGGGGTGGGGTTCCCCCCGCCGGCTGGATCCGGACCGGCGGATTGGGGGCCCTTTTAGCGGGGGAAACCCCGCCCCCCGGGGGGACTTGGCAGTCCTAGTAGGCACAGTGCCTAGGGCCCATGATACTTTCAGGGGCCCACAAAGATATTTTAATTTCTTTTAAAATCAGAAGAAAAGTTTTAGGGTCAAAGAAAGTGTTTTAGGGTTTTTTTTTTGCACATTGGGGGGGAGTAATGTTTAGGGCCCATGAAAATTTTAAAAATGTTTAAATTTTCCCCTAAAACAGAAAAAAAAAGTTTAGGTATATAACGTTACATAGAAACAATTTTTAATATCAAAATTATTATGGTGGGAGGGGCCCATGAAGGCAAAAGTGCCTAGGGCCCGCGAAGGTCATAATGCGGCCCTGCTTGTAAGCACTGCAGTTCAGGCCTTGGTGTCTCCAGTTAAAAGGTTTCAGGTAGCTGGGCTGCAAAAGAATTCTGCCTGGGGAGCTGGAGGATTGTTAGAATACTTCGCTAAGAGGGCCCAGCATAACTGTCTCTGCTATAGGTTAATTTTGCATAAGGAAGTTGATATATTAAAAAAAAATGATATTGTCAATTAAGTCCAAACAGCTGCTAAAACATTACAAATA